>NW_022589727.1:27148900-27249234 GCF_004348235.1 Phoca vitulina | reverse complement strand
CCCCCTTCATTCTTCCCCTCCTGCTACATTCTTCTTCTTCTTTTTTTCTTTCTTAACATATATTGCATTATTTGTTTCAGAGGTACAGATCTGAGATTCAACAGTCTTGCACAATTCACAGCGCTTACCAGAGCACATACCCTCCCCAGTGTCCATCACCCAGTCACCCCATCCCTCCCACCCCACCCCCCACTCCAGCAACCCTCAGTTTGTTTCCTGAGATTAAGAATTCCTCATATCAGTGAGGTCATATGATACATGTCTTTCTCTGTTTGACTTATTTCGCTCAGCATAATACCCTCCAGTTCCATCCACGTCGTTGCAAATGGCAAGATCTTATTCCTTTTGATGGCTGCATAATATTCCATTGTATATATATACCACATCTTCTTTAGCCATTCATCTGTTGATGGACATCTTGGCTCTTTCCACAGTTTGGCTATTGTGGACATTGCTGCTATAAACATCAGGGTGCACGTAGCCTTTCGGGTCCCTACTTTTGTATCTTTGGGGTAAATACCCAGTAGTGCAATTGCTGGATCATATGGTAGCTCTATTTTCAACTTTTTGAGGAACCTCCATACTGTTTTCCAGAGTGGCTGCACCAGCTTGCATTCCCACCAACAGTGTAGGAGGGTTCCCCTTTCTCCGCATCCCCGCCAACATCTGTCATTTCCTGACTTGTTAATTTTAGCCATTCTGACTGGTGTGAGGTGGTATCTCATTGAGGTTTTGATTTGGATTTCCCTGATGCCGAGCGATATTGAACACTTTTTCATGTGTCTGTTGGCCATTTGGATGTCTTCTTTGGAAATATGTCTGTTCATGTCTTCTGCCCATTTCTTGATTGGATTCTTTGTTCTTTTGGTGTTGAGTTTGATGAGTTCTTTATAGATTTTGGATACTAGCCCTTTATCTGATATGTCATTTGCAAATATCTTCTCCCATTCTGTCGGTTGTCTTTTGGTTTTGTTGACTGTTTCCTTTGCTTTGCAAAAGCTTTTTATCTTGATGAAGTCCCAATAGTTCATTTTTGCCCTTGCTTCCCTTGCCTTTGGCGATGTTTCTAGGAAGAAGTTGCTGCGGCTGAGGTCGAAGAGGTTGCTGCCTGTGTTCTCCTTTAGGATTTTGATGGACTCCTGTCTCACATTGAGGTCTTTCAACCATTTGGAGTCTATTTTTGTGTGTGGTGTAAGGAAATGGTCCAGTTTCATTCTTCTGCATGTGGCTGTCCAATTTTCCCAACACCATTTGTTGAAGAGACTGTCTTTTTTCCATTGGACATTCTTTCCTGCTTTGTCAAAGATTAGTTGACCATAGAGTTGAGGGTCCATTTCTGGGCTCTCTATTCTGTTCCATTGATCTATGTGTCTGTTTTTGTGCCAGTACCATACTGTCTTGATGATGACAGCTTTGTAGTAGAGCTGGAAGTCTGGAATTGTGATGCCGCCAGCTTTGCTTTTCTTTTTCAACATTCCTCTGGCTATGCGGGGTCTTTTCTGGTTCCATACAAATTTTAGGATTATTTGTTCCATTTCTTTGAAGAAAGTGGATGGTATTTTGATGGGGATTGCATTGAATGTGTAGATTGCTCTAGGTAGGATTGACATCTTCACAATATTTGTTCTTCCAATCCATGAGCATGGAACGTTTTTCCATTTCTTTGTGTCTTCCTCAATTTCTTTCATGAGTATTTTATAGTTTTCTGAGTACAGATCCTTTGCCTCTTTGGTTAGATTTATTCCTAGGTATCTTATGGTTTTGGGTGCAATTGTAAATGGGATCGACTCCTTAATTTCTCTTTCTTCTGACTTGTTGTTGGTGTATAGGAATGCCACTGACTTCTGTGCATTGATTTTATATCCTGCCACTTGACTGAATTCCTGTATGAGTTCTAGTAGTTTTGGGGTGGAGTCTTTGGGATTTTCCACATAAAGCATCATATCATCTGCAAAGAGTAGAGTTTGACTTCTTCTTTGCCAATTTGGATGCCTTTGATTTCTTTTTGTTGTCTGATTGCTGTGGCTAGGACTTCCAATACTATGTTGAATAGCAGTGGTGATAGTGGACATCCCTGCCGCGTTCCTGACCTTAGGGGGAAAGCTCTCAGTTTTTCCCCATTGAGAATGATATTCGCTGTAGGTTTTTCATAGATGGCTTTTATGATATTGAGGTATGTACCCTCTATGCCTATACTCTGAAGAGTTTTGATCAAGAAAGGATGCTGTACTTTGTCAAATGCTTTTTCTGCATCTATTGAGAGGATCATGTGATTCTTGTTTTTTCTTTTGTTAATGTATTGTATCACGTTGATTGATTTGCGGATGTTGAACCAACTTGCAGCCCAGGGATAAATCCGACTTGGTCGTGGTGAATAATCCTTTTAATGTACTGTTGGATCCTATTGGCTAGTATTTTGGTGAGAATTTTTGCATCCATGTTCATCAGGGATATTGGTCTGTAATTCTCCTTTTTGATGGGGTCTTTGTCTGGTTTTGGGATCAAGGTAATGCTGGCCTCATAAAATGAGTTTGGAAGTTTTCCTTCCATTTCTATTTTTTGGAACAGTTTCAGAAGGATAGGTATTAATTCTTCTTGAAATGTTTGGTAGAATTCTCCTGGGAAGCCATCTGGCCCTGGGCTTTTGTGTTTTGGGAGATTTTTGATGACTGCTTCTATTTCCTTAGTGGTTATAGGTCTGTTCAGGTGTTCTATTTCTTCCTGGTTCAGTTTTGGTAGTTGATACATCTCTAGGAATGCATCCATTACTTCCAGGTTATCTAATTTGTTGGCATAGAGTTGCTCATAATATGTTCTTATAATTGTTTGTATTTCTTTGGTGTTGGTTGTGATGTCTCCTCTTTCATTCATGATTTTGTTGATTTGGGTCATTTCTCTTTTCTTTTTGATAAGTCTGGCCAGGGGCTTATCAATCTTGTTAATTCTTTCAAAGAACCAGCTCCTAGTTTCGTTGATCTGTTCTACTGTTCTTTTGGTTTCTATTTCATTGATTTCTGCTCTGATCTTTATTATTTCTCTTCTCCTGCTGGGTTTAGGCTTTATTTGCTGTTCTTTCTCCAGCTCCTTTAGGTGTAGGGTTAGGTTGTGTACTTGAGACCTTTCTTGTTTCTTGAGAAAGGCTTGTATTGCTATATACTCTCCTCTTAGGACTGCCTTTGCTGTATCCCAAAGATTTTGAATAGTTGTGTTTTCATTTTCATTGGTTTCCATGAATTTTTTTAATTCTTCTTTAATTTCCTGGTTGACCCATTCATTCTTCAGTAGGATGCTCTTTAGCCTCCATGTATTTGAGTTCTTTCCGACTTTCCTCTTGTGATTGAGTTCTAGTTTCAAAGCATTGTGGTCTGAAAATATGCAGGGGATGATCCCAATCTTCTGGTACCGGTTGAGACCTGATTTATGACCTAGGATGTGATCTATTCTGGAGAATGTTCCATGGGCACTAGAGAAGAATGTGTATTCCGTTGCTTTGGGATGGAATGTTCTGAATATGTCTGTGAAGTCCATTTGGTCCAGTGTGTCATTTAAAGTCTTTATTTCCTTGTTGATCTTTTGCTTAGACGATCTGTCCATTTCAGTGAGGGGGGTGTTAAAGTCCCCCACTATTATTGTATTGTTGTCAATGTGTTTCTTTGCTTTTGTTATTAATTGCCTTATATAATTGGCTGCTCCCATGTTAGGGGCATAGATATTTACAATTGTTAGATCTTCTTGTTGGATAGACCCTTTAAGTATGATATAGTGTCCTTCCTCATCTCTTATTACAGTCTTTGGTTTAAAATCTAATTTGTCTGATATAAGGATTGCCACCCCAGCTTTCTTTTGGTGTCCATTAGCATGGTAAATGGTTTTCCACCCCCTCACTTTCAATCTGGGGGTGTCTTTGGGTCTAAAATGAGTCTCTTGCAGACAGCATATCGATGGGTCTTGTTTTTTAATCCAATCTGATAGCCTGTGTCTTTTGATTGGGGCATTTAGCCCATTTACATTCAGGGTAACTATTGAAAGATAGGAATTCAGTGCCATTGTATTGCCTGTAAAGTGACTGTTACTGTATGTTGTTTGTGTTCCTTTCTGGTCTATGTTGCTTTTAGGCTCTCTCTTTTCTTAGAGGACCCCTTTCAATATTTGTTGTAGGGCTGGTTTCGTGTTTGCAAATTCCTTTAGTTTTTGTTTGTCCTGGAAGCTTTTTATCTCTCCTTCAATTTTCAATGACAGCCTAGCTGGATATAGTATTCTTGGCTGCATATTTTTCTCATTTAGTGCTCTGAATATGTCCTGCCAGTCCTTTCTGGCCTGCCAGGTCTCTGTGGATAAGTCTGTTGCCAATCTAATGTTTTTACCTTTGTAGGTTACATATCTCTTCTCCCGAGCTGCTTTCAGGATTTTCTCTTTGTCTCTGAGACTCGTAAGTTTTACTATTAGATGTCGGGGTGTTGACCTATTTTTATTGATTTTGAGAGGGGTTCTCTGTGCTTCCTGGATTTTGATGCCTGTTTCCTTCCCCAAATTAGGGAAGTTCTCTGCTATAATTTGCTCCATTATACCTTCTGCCCCCCTCTCTCTTTCTGCTTCTTCTGGGATCCCAATTATTCTAATGTTGTTTCGTCTTATGGTATCGTTTATCTCTCGAATTCTGCCCTCGTGATCCAGTAGTTGTTTATCTCTCTTTTTCTCAGCTTCTTTATTTTCCATCATTTGGTCTTCTATCTCACTGATTCTTTCTTCTGCCTCATTTATCCTAGCGGTTAGCGCCCCCATATTTGATTGCACCTCATTGATAGCCTTTTTGATTTCTACTTGGTTCGATTTTAGTTCTTTTACTTCTCCAGAAAGGGTTTCTCTAATAACTTCCATGTTTTTTTCAAGCCCAGCTAGTATCTTTAAAGTGATGATTCTGAACTCTAGATCTGACATCGTACTAATGTCCGTATTGAGTAGGTCCCTGGCAGTCGGTACTACCTCTTGTTCTTTTTGTTGAGGTGATTTTTTCCGTCTTGTCATTTTGTGCAGAGGAGAATAGATTAATGAGAGAACAAAATGCTAGCAGGGTAACAACGTCCCCAGAAAATATACTCTAAACAAATCAGAAAAGACCTGAAGCAGTGGGAAAAGAAAGGGAAAGAGAGAAAAAAGAAAAGGAAAGAAAAAAAGAAAAAAGAAAAAGATAAAGATAAAAACAAACAAAAGCAGAACAAAACAAAACAAAAACAATGTGATCAAATATGATCAGGCTGGATTATAGATCAGTGCCACACACTAGATTTTGGGTGTATTTTGGTCTGTTAAAAGAAAGTCCCTCCCAAAATTTTAAAGAAAGAAAAACTTATATATGTACAAAAATAAGGGTTGATATGATGAAGGGATGGAATATGACTGTAAAGATGGAAATTATAAAAAATTTTAAAAAAGGATTTGATAAGTTGTTTGAAAAAAGAAAGAAGAGGATTAAAAAAAAAAAGAAAGAAAAAAGGGAGAGAATGTGATCAGGCAGGGGAGTAGAAAAAAACCATACACTAGAGATTTAGAGTATATTTTGATCTGTTAGAAGAAACTATCTCAAGATTTTAAAGAGAGAACAACTTATATATATATATGCCAAAAATACGGGTAACTACTATGAAGGGATAGAATATGACTTTAAAAATGAAAAATAAAAATGTTTTTTTTTTAAAAAAGGGATTGATAAGATGTTGGTTGAAAAAGGGAAAAAGAAAAATTCAAAAAAAAAGAAAAAAGGAAAAAAGAAAAAAAGACAGTTAAAAAAAATAATTAACTTTGAAAGACTAAAGAATCATGGTAAAAAAGCCATGAATTCTATGTGCAGTATTCCCCTAGCGCTGGAGTTCTGCCGTTCTCATTGATCGGTAAACTTGGTCTTGGCTGGCTGTTCTCGCTGATCTTCTGGGGGAGGGGCCTGTTGCCGTGGTTCCCAAATGTCTCTGCCGGAGGCAAAATTGCCCCGCCCTTGCCGGTCCGGGCTAAGTAATCTGCTCGGGTTTGCTCTCCGGAGCTTTTGTTCCCTGCAAGCTCTCCGTACAGCTTTGGAGGCGGAGAGTGAAAATGGCAGCCTCCCAGTCTCCGCCCCGGCGGAGCCGAGAACTCGGGGTCCCGCTCCTCAGCGAGCCCTCAGAGAAAAGCCGTCAGTCACTCCCGTCTCCCCGGTCTCCGGCCGCACTCCGTGCTCACCCGGCCTGTGACCGCGCCTTTCTATCTGGCACCCGACCCCGGGTGGAGTCTCCAAACCCAGCAGATCCCCGCGGTGCACTCCCGCACCTCTCCTCCCGGGGGAAGAAGGTGAGTCTCCCCGGATCTGCTGCTTGTTGGGTCCCTGCTGGAGGAGCTGTGGCCCGACTGTGCCACGGATCACGGTTTATAGCAACCCCGAGCTGAGAGCCCGCGCCTGGGCTCCGTCTCTGCAGCCGGCTTCCCTGCTCCGATCCCTGGGAGCTCTGCCGCACTCAGGCACCCCCGGTCTTTCTGTGACCCTGAGGGTCCTGAGACCACACTGTCCCGCAAGGGTTCCACCCCCCACTTCGCCACCAGAGTGACGTCCCTCAGCGGAGCAGACTTCTAAAAGTTCCGACTTTGTGTTCCGCGGCTCTATCACTTGCCAGAAGCGGCCGACGGAGGCCCCTCCCCCGCCGTCTATCCTCCCGAATATCGCCTCGGATTCACTTCTCCGCACGTCCTACCTTCCAGAAAGTGGTCGCTTTTCTCTTCAGAGAGTTGTTGCTCTTCTTTTCTTTGATCTCCTGTTGAGTTTGTAGGTGTTCAGAATGGTTTGATCCCTATCCAGCTGAATTCCTGAGAGGAGACGAAATCCAGGTCTCCTACTCCTCCGCCATCTTGCTCCGCCCCCCAAAGTGAATTCTTTAATTAGCCCTGTTGATAATACAGAAAAACTGATGACATAGAATACAGAGTGAGTGACCTTACAAGGAGTTATGATTGATTTGAATTCCAAGGCAAGCTTGGAAACAGGATCTAAGGGTCTTAGCTTGTGCATTGGGCTAGCATACACTTCATATCCAATTGGTTAGAGAACAGATTGCAACCTCAGAAGGCAGAGTCTTTAAGCTCCTGAAGACGGATGCATTAATGTCAGGGCCAGCTTAGTCCTGCCAAGGACCCCTTGATTGTAGCAGGGAGAGGAGACATCTTCCTGTGAACTTGCAGGACTCAGGCCTCTCTTAAGACATTGTTTATTGTCTTGAGCTATTCCTGTGGTGATTAGGAACAATCTGATGGCAAAGATTAACGGTACTTTATCATATCTGAATGTATGGCTGAAGTATTGCAGTTACTTTCAATTTTCCCTTAGCACTGTTTTAAACATCACTATTGCACTGAGTCAAATTCACTTTATGACTAATAATAATATTAGCTTTATTTGTTTTCCTTTTCAGTTGATAAAACAATGGGTGATTATATAGTAGATTATATAGTAGACTCTTCTTCAGGTATATTCTGGAGATCTACCTGAATACCCAAATTTGCCAATATAAAAATGTTTTTCACAGGTGGATGGCTATCTTACAACTTACACTTTGTATCTTCATATCACAAATTAACTGCTTTCTCAAGTTTTATTAAATTTTTCTTTTTCAATTAATGAAAAATTCACTGAAATGATCAAGCATCACTCTTCACCAAAAGAAACTCGTAGTCGGTGGCTCAGTTGGTTAAGCATCTGCCTTCAGCTCAGATCATGATCCCAGGGTCGTGGGATAGAGCTCTGTGGTAAATAAATAAAATCTTAAAAAAAAAAAAAAAATTTGTAGTGGGAACCTCATGTCTATGTGGATTCCCCATACATATGAAATTAAATTTAATTTTCTCCTGTTTAAATTTTGTAGTGGGCTTATTTACATCATGTGTATATAAACCAAAACAGAATTTGACTTTCTAAGAATATCTTTATTTTCTCTTTACCTTTATCCTCCACACTCAGTCAGGAAAGTTTCTGCATACTCAAAAAGCAGCGGAAAACATAAAGCCATGTTGAGATTCAGATCCTGGCCAACAGTTAGAGTCACACTTAACTAAGTGACTCCCCATTAACCACCCCTCAATACACATAGCATGCAGTGTGAATGATGGGGTCCCTGCAAAATAAAAAAATACTTCATTTCATAGAACTTTCAACAAATAGTAAAACAAAATGGATTAAGTCCATAAGTGCCCATTCACACGATGGTATTTTAAGAAGAAAATTACTGAGAGACTAATGTTATTGATCCTGCTGAACATCAAGGTAAAACCAGTCACCATTCCACTATTTTTTATACATCAGCATTTGTCTTTATGCAAATGAGACAGCTTCCTTTAGTGGCAACAATCCAGATTGTAGTAGTTCAACAATGGATTTCATCTTTGTAGGTAACTGCCATATCACAGAGGTTTTTATCTTACTATCAGGGTACTTGTCTTATCCAATGAGACTATGTATGAACCCATAAACACAGAACAACATAAGCCTTTATAAAGTGCCTTTTTCAGAAATACCGAATTATTTGATATCTGTATTTTCTTGCTCTATTTCTATTAAGTGGTAATAATAGCAGTAGAATGATAACGAAGGCAATTTTTCAGTCAGCTTTCCACAGTGGGGGCAGGGATGGCAGGGAGGCAGAGAGAGAGGCTAAGGAGAAGGAAACGAAGGACAGTAAACTCATCCCAGGCCTGAAGAGAATCTCTGCCAGCAAAGGCATGCTTCATTCTGATTGGTCTAGTGCTGACACAGAACAAACAATTCCTTCATTCATCAAATGTCCTTAAGATTGTACCTGGTACCAGGCTCTGTGTTGGAGATAACAGATACAATGTGAACCAAAGACAGACGTTCTTGGCCCTTGTCAAGACTGGTCTGAAAGGGAGGTCAATCCTTTGGCTGCAATTACAAAATAGTGATAAATGTCATGAGTGAAGGCTTCTCTGAGGAAGAGCTGCTTGAGCTCCAACTGGACAGATGAGTATGATTCAACTTGGTGCACAGGGTGATGAGGCTGATGTTCAGAACATTACAGACAGGACAAACAGAGCAAGAGGAGTGTGGGGCATCTGAGCAGCTTGAAGAAATGGGAGGCGCACCGGTGGCTAGAAAGGTGGATATGGCCAAGAGATGCTGACCTGGCCATGGAAAGGATTTCAGTTCAATCCTTATCCCTAAACAATGGGAAGCCATTAAAGATAATTTTAACCAGAATTTTATTATTGCCTCCTCAAGATTTTTTTTGTACCAAGTACACTAAGAGGAAGCATGGAAATCTTAATGAAAATAATTTCCATGAGTCTTCCAATATAGTATGTATGTATAACACGGACCTTTAAACATACAGTAAAAATAACTTCACTCGATGCAAAGGGAAGGCTTAGTCACAATTTTCATTCATCAAACAAGTATTTTTTGAGTACTTCACTATATGCCAGACATGATTCTCAGGTTCTTCTGGTTCTTGACATTCACCATAGAACAAGATAAAGACCTTTACCCTCGTAGAGTTTAATTCTAGTGATACAGATAAAAATAATATAGACAGGAAATAAGTAAATTATGTAGTAGTTAAGAAGATAGTGTCATGGAAATGAGAAATAGGGTTAAGGAGGATAGAATGAGGAAGCAGGAGAGAGAGGTAGCAAAGTTTGGTATTAAACAAGGTTTAATTAATTAAACAAGGCCTCAATTGGAAGATGAAATTTGTATAATTTTGGTTGCTCATCAAACTTTGAAATAAAAGAATAATTCTAGTGCCATTTCTAAACACAATTCAAGTTTAACGTCTGAGACAAAGAGATCAAAGGAAATATTAGCTATTGCTCAAAACTTAATGCTTCTGTATTTTCGGTCTTGTAATGGTCCTTCTATTCTATTAATGGTCCTTCTATCCTTGTTTAGGGATAAGGACTGAACTGAAATCCTTTCCATGGCCAGGTCAGCATCTCTTGGCCATATCCACCTTCCTAGCCACCGGTGTGCCTCCCATTTCTTCAAGCTGCTCAGATGCCCCACACTCCTCTTGCCCTGTTTGTCCTGTCTGTAATGTTCTTCTGAACATCAGCCTCATCACCCTGTGCACCAAGTTGAATCCTACTCATCTGTCCATACTATATAACATTTTGAATACTGGCTCATGATTTTACTGCACTTTCCATATGGCAGTGATTTATTCATGAGCAAAAGAAAACCAGTATCACCAGTATTATAACTTTAGCTTTCCAGGGATAAATGCTGACAGATTTTTATCTTCAATTCAGTCCTTATGCCAGTAAGGTAAAAAAGCCCAAAGGATACTTCACAGTAACAGATACAGCAGGAGAGGGAAATGAAAGGTGAATGTATAATACTAAAGTAATAGTACTTGCATAATCAGTACAAAATTATTATTAGCTAATACCTTAATTACAAGCAAACTTTAAAATAAGTTTTAATACATGTCAAGATCTCAACTCATCTCTTTTTTTGGAATAAAAAAAGTCTGAAAGTAAAACTATAGCTTCCTTGACAATACAAATGGTCCCAAAATGATTACTGGGAACAAAAGAAGCAAAATGATTGTCAGAGGAAACGTGCTCTGAATCCAGGAGAGCAACTAGTTCTTGTTTACAGTAAGCTGTGAACAGCCAGCTTTGACTATTAGAAGTTATGTGCCAATGATTATTAACTCAACTACATACTGAGAGCATTAAGTCACAGGATGATTGTTGCTTTTATGCTGTACTTCCACGAAAGCTTGATTTTACTGCCCATTTTCCACAGCTCTTAGGTAGGCTTCAGTTGTAAACAACAGCCTTTGGTAATTCTATAGAAAACAAATGATGCAGCCTATGAGTAAAACCTTTATTATTTATATATAATATATTATAATACCAATACATACTCAACAAGGAAAGAATAACATATTCAAGCACCGTTCTCCATTTACAAGCCAAATGAATTATTTGCCTTACCTAATAGATTATGTCTTTAATTTTGATCATTAGTGGCCATTAACAAATGAAATTTTTATTTTTCTCAAGTGTTTATGTTTCTTCTATTAGAAAGTCAAACTGTAGTCTCAACTTTCATAGGGAGACATGTATAATCAAGATGCCATGCCAGACTTAAAATAAAGATAGTAATGGTAAAATATTTTAGATGTCTACTAGGTGCTGATTAGTGTTGTAAGTGCTTCACATATACTAACTAATTTCATCCTTGGTACCACCCTATGAGGTTGCACTATTACTAACATCATTTTACAGAAGAGGAAATGGAGGCACAGAGAGGTTAAGTAATTTGCCCAAGATTGCACAGCTAGGCTTCTGATGTTGTATGAGACACAGAGCAGTTAAATAATTTGCCCAGAATTACACAGCTAGGCGTCTGACAATGTTCTAGGTACAGAATTAGACAGCTAGCCTCTGATACTGTACAAACAGATGAGTAATCCCTCAGTGGGTGCCAGTTACTACCTCTGCTTTCACACTACAGGAATTTACATTTTTACAAGTCTTCTACTTCTGGGAATGATTTTTTTTTGTCTCTATGGGTATAATATGCTGAATCAGGAAAAATATAGCATGAGGAAACAATAATACGTTCTGTGAGCTCTTCAGCCAGCAGGTCAACTTGCTGGGATGAAAAGCCTTTTCAATACAGTAACACACTCCCAAGGCTACAAGAGCGTTTGCAAACAGCATAGTAACAGCATGTGGGAAGGTGGTACACTGAAAGGTAAACAGGGTAGAGCTCTGCCTGGCACAGATGCCTGGCTTTTACTGACCCGGAGGAAAAACAGATCAATTTAGCTCTAAAAACAAAACTTAACCTCCACATCTTGGAAAGAGAAAAAGATGCTACATCTATTTAAGAACCTGTCCTGTAAATCCATCTGTAAGACAAGAAAAATCATACTTGGTCAAGTATTCTCTTTGAATAGAAGACCTGCACGGAATATGTAATCACTAGGTGATGTTTTGTGACTTATGGGAAAGTGAAGGGAAAAAAAAACAAATATTTATTGAGTTCCCAGGGTTGGGCCAAACACCATGCTATGTGGATCCCATTTCATCTAATTAAATCTTGACAATGTACCTATATAAGGTACATTTATAGTGTTTTTGTGTTATTCTCCCTGTTTGTAAGGATCAGAAGAACTGAGGGTAAAAGAAGTTATGTAAATTGCCCGAGTAAATCTGAGGGGAGGTCAGAGTTCTACCTCAGATCTGTCAGACTCTGAAGTGTCACACCCCACACTGCCCCGCATGGCTGTCCCACCTCAAACGAGCATCTCTGTAAGAGGCTCAGTCTACTTCTTTTGGAAGACTAGATTTTATCATGGTCAAGGGCTGAACCCTGGGGTGAGACTCCCTGGCTTTGAAACCTAGTTCTGCTGATGACTGACCAGCCATGTAAACTTGGCCAAGTCACTTGACCTTGGTGTGCCTCAGTTTCCCCAGCCATAGGTAACAGTACCTATATTGTAGTACTGCTTTGAATGCTAAAGGAGTTAATATACATTAGCCTTTAGGGTTATGCCTGGCACATATATGCTCAATACATGTTCTTATTTATGTTATTAAGGAAACTGCTATAACACGAACCACTGAAAAGCAAGTATTATGTGTGAAGTCCAGTATTACAAACCTATTGTATCCCCACTGCTTTATATAATCCCTGATATAAAATAGATGGTCAATACAGTCTGATTAATCTGATAAACAGATTAATATCTAAACCAAAGGATTATAAATAAAAGTTCTTAAAATGGTTTATTAGGCCCAATGTTATCTGACCTGCCATCACCTCTCCTATATTATCTCCTGCTCCATGCTGCCTTGTTCTCTCCACTCCAGTAACACTGGCCTTCTTGCTGTTTCTTGGGAAAAAAAGACACCCCAGGGCCTTTTGCACTTGCTGCTCCCTCCAGCAGATTAGGCCTTCTTCAGATCTAAATTCAAATTCTTTTTCTTAGTAAATCTCTCTCCCTCCCACCACCCCATTTTAAATTGCAACAACCCTTCATCCAGGTCTCTGGCACCCCTTATACCTTAGTCCATCCTTTATTTCTCCCCATTGCACTCATTTGTCACAATACACTACATACTAAAAAGTAACTTATTTATTTCATTTCTTTTCTACCCCTGGAATGTAAGCTTCATAAGAGCAGAAATTATTGTCTGTTGTGTTTTATATACTACTATACAGTGGTATGCTTCTCAGTACTGAGAAGAGGGTCTGACAATACATATTCGTTCGGTGGTGAATGAATATAAGCCATAAATTTACTAAAGATCATTATTTCAACTTTGTGTGAGTCTGAATATAGAAATACATAATGATGCATGCTAGGAAAATAACAAAAGGACTGGTCTTTGGGTAAAGATGGGTATGAGATACTAGTAAAATATAAATGCTCCTTTTCTAGAAAGCTACTAACTTGTATGTAAGTTAAATTGGTATTTCAATTCCCGTACTGCATCTATAATCATGAATAGTAGAGGAAGTTATCTATTTTACGGGTAATGAAAAGATAGTCTTTTTTTTTTTTTCACAAGCACACACAGTAAGTAGATACTGTTAAGCTTTCTCTTTGCCTGAAACAGGCTGACTCTGCATTTCACCTAAGTTAAATGTCTTTATTTTTTAATCAGCAAAAGTATGACCCTCTGTCATGGCTTTCTAATCCTAAATTTCTAAAGGGAAGAACACAAAATTTTCTGTGCCCTCACCAGGTCCCACCAAAATTCACTGTAGCAAGGGGCATACAAAAATGCTTTGAGCAGGGGTGCCTGGATGGTGCAGTCCGTTAAGCGACCCACTCTTGGTTTCAGCACAGGTCATGATCTCAGGGTTGTGAGATAGAGCCCCACGTCCGACTCCCGGATCATCACAGAGTCTGCTTAAGTTTCTCTCTCCCTCTGCCCCTCCCCACTAAAATAAATAAGTAACTCTTTTAAAAAAATGCTTTGAGCAGAAATGTTACCCACCCACTCAGGAAATTTTTTTTTAAATCTTACTTTTGTTTCCTAAATTATTATTTTATTAATCTAGATATAAAAAGACTAAGATAATACAGATAATATAAATAAACTACGCTTTTTTGCAGATTCTTAACAAATACAGTAGAACTAAAAATGCATGTCCTATGTCACATACATTGCAGTACATATAAGTATAGGTCAGTCCACACACTTTTTAATTAAATTTGATATGATATATAGACAATCCTCCATAAACACTGAATTTAAAAGTTAATGCTAAGGTTTCATTTTTTCAGTTTCTTTTTAAAATTCCAAATCTTATTTATCTTTCAAAACCCTACCAAAATTTTACTACCTCCAAGATATCTTACCAGGTTCTCTTACTATTCTGAGTTAAACACTTAATTTTCGATGCCATAATGCCTGTATTCCACATGACTTACTTACGTATTTGTCTCCCTAGGAGACTGTGAACTGGAGGGCAGGACATTTATCTGTGTATGCCAGAGCCTGGACGACACATGGAATAAAGTAAGTGTTCAATAAATGTTGAACTGAATTACTGAATCAAAGTAAATAAATAAAACGAAGTTAACAAACCAAGTCACACAGTCACACAGTATAAATTAAAAATAAACTCTAGCGTTAGAAAGTAGGTGTACTTGGTTTATGGCTGTATCAATTTTTTGAAAGGCACTTTTGATAATGATCCTTTTTAAAAAAAAAAGATTTCATTTATTTGAGAGTGTGTGAGCGAGAGAGAGAGAGAGAGCATGAGCGGAGCGAGAGGCAGAGGGAGAAGTAGAAGCAGGCTCCCTGCTGAGCAGGGAGCCCAATGCAGGGCTCAATCCCAAGACCCTGGGATCATGACCTGAGCCAAAGGCAAATGCCTAACTGAGCCACCCAGGTACCCCATATAATGATCCTTTTCTTAGAAAAGTTTTATATGTGCCAAAATAAATTGTGTGTAATGATTAGTTTTATCTAAGTGGAACTATATTTGTTTCAAAGGTTTTTCTCAAGGAACTCAGCTTTTAAGGCCACTGCCCCTATAAAGCTCTTCTATTTCCCCAGGTAATAATGCCTGCTGCCTCCTTTGTGTCCCCAGGTCCTGAATACATTCTATCCCAACCCGTCTCCTTCATTAAATTTATTTGCTCTCATGTCTGACTCTTTCACTAGACAGAAAACCCTCTGAGGGCAAAGACTATGTTATCTTCAGATACCTGATATCTGGCACACACTAAGTGCTTAATAAAAATACACCAAAAAAAACCCAAAAAACAAAAAAACACACCTTCTTTGAGTTTAAAATTTTAATTTTGAACTAGCCTGACTCAGCTCTAACTGGGGTCGCAGAATCTGGATATGGGCCCATTTGCCAATGTTAATGGACCCTGAATTAGAGGAAGTGTTAACTTGCATTATTTTTTTTCTAACAACAAATAATTCAATAATAGAGCTATTTGCCCTTCATTTCACTGAAATTATTCAGTCTTATTCTTTTACGTTTATGTGAACTCTTCCCATGGAATTTCCAAATTAAATTGTGTAGAATTATATTTTATCACCTATATCCTAAATTTATCATATGGTTTCACTTATTTGTGGAACATAAGAATAGTATGGAGAACATTAGGAGAAGGAAGGGAAAAATTAAGGCGGGGGGGGCAGGAATCAGAGTGGGAGACGAACCATGATAGACTATGGACTCCGGGAAACAAACTGAGGGTTTTAGAGGGGAGAGAGGTGGGGGGATGGGTTAGCCCGGTGATGATTATAAAGGAGGGCATGTTCTGCATGGAGCACTGGGTGTTATAAGCAAACAATGAATCATGGAACACTACTGTGTTGTACTACATGATGTACTGTATGGTGACTAGCATAATACAAAAAAAAAAAAAAAAAAAAGGAAAACTTTCTTTAGTTTTTAGTTTTGATAGAACAAAATAGCCAAAGGAGGGCCAACCAGATATAGGAATATAACCTGGATATGTAATATTTCTTTTATTTTTTGTCAGAGAGAGACAGAGAGTGAGAGCGAGCGAGCGAGCACCAGCAGGGGGAGCAGCAGACAGAGGGAGAAGCAGGCTCCCTGCTGAGCAAGGAGTCCGATGCCTGACTCCATCCCAGGACCATGGGATCATGACCTAAGCCAAAGGCAGATACTTAACCAACTGAGCCACCCAGGCATCCCTAGACTGGATATGTAATATTTCTTGATAAATGTCTGCTTTCCTAATTCCCTTCCCTGACCCCAATAACCAGAACTGCAAGCAGCATGGGGGAAGAAGAGCGAGAAGCTATGAAGATGCCATACTCACTTGAGCCCTCTCAGCCACACTTCTGCCCCTTCACCCTCTCTCCTGAGAGAACTGCTGCTGTTTTCCTTCCCCAGCTGCAGGCCAGGCACGATTTCTTTGGAAGCTAACTTGCCTCAGCATTGAAGCTGGGAGCCTCTCACAAATATTAGTCGGCCACACACTGTGCTGGACACTGGCCAACAGATTGGTGGGGAAAAGTCCAGACAGAGTTTGTGTTCCTGGAGCTTGGAGACTAGCAGAGAAGAAAATGAAACAGGTCTTTGCAATAATGTTAGATGAATGCTACGATAAGGTGAATAAGGGTAAACAGGAGTCAAACTCTGATACCTGTGTTAAGAATATATCCTACCTTGACAAGAACTGAGGAAAAGAGATTGGGTCATTTGTAGATGAGTGCATGGCTGGCAACTCCTCTTTTCCCAGTTTTCTGATCAGTAAATGTAGGATGATAAACCTACCTCCCTCTTAAAGTAGTTGTAAGAATTTAAATGGATGGGGGCGCCTGGGTGGCTCAGTCGTTAAGCATCTGCCTTCTGCTCAGGTCATAATCCCAGTGTCTTGGGATCGAGCCCCACATCAGGCTCCCATCTCAGCGTGCAGCCTGCTTCTCCCTCTCCCTCTATTCTTCCCCGCTGCTCACACTCTCTCTTGCTCTCATTCTCTCTCTCAAATAAATAAATAAAGTCTTTAAAAAAAAAAAAATTAAATGGCTGGTACAAGGTACAGCACTGTGAACAGGGCCTGACCCACAGTAGGTGACCAATGCATCTCTGATATGATGTGTCTTATGGAAGGGCAGTCAGTCTAACCCAGGCAGTGTCTGAGATAAAGGGACTTCTAAGCTAAGTCTTGAAGAATGGGAGTAACAATGTTCCACAGGCTGGGTGGCTTACACATAGAAATTTATTTTCTCACAGTTGCAGAGGCTAGAAGTCTAATATCAAGGTGTCAGCAGGCTGCTTTCTCCCGAGGCCTCTCTCCTTGGCTTGAAGATGGCCATCTGCTCACTATGTCTTCATGTGTTCTCCCCTCTGTGCCAGGAGGCATCCTAGTTTCCTCTTCTTACAAGATCAGTCAGATTGGGTAAGGGTCCACTGTAACAATTCCATTTTAATGGAATTACCTCTTTATAAGCCCTATCTCCAAATTTAGTCACATTCTGAGGTACTGGGTTAGGACCTCAACATATGAATTTTGGGGGAACACAGTTCAGCCCGTAAGAGTGGGATAGGCAGGGAGAGGCACAGAGAAGAGGGCTATTTCTAACAGAAATACTACTCTTAAATAAATACTACTATTAGAAATATTACTACTTCTAATAACATGTGTGAACTGAAAGAAGATGGTGTAGCATGTTGAAAAGAAACCCAGTGAATGTAAACCCTTTTGCAGTATAGATTATAAAGGGGGAATAGCAAAAGTTGAAGCTAGAGAGGGAAGGAGCAACAAATCAGGCTATGTAGGGTATTACAAGATAGTTTAAATATTAAGCAGTGGGAGTTTATCCTCAGAGGAATGGGAAACAATTGTGGAATTTCAAGTAGGGTGCATATGCGGCCTGACTGAACTCCATTTTATAAAAATCATTCTGTCTGCATTATAGAGTTTTTTGGAGGCAGAGTGAGCACCTGGGAGGCATCTGAAGTAAGACAAGTGAGAAAGACTGATGGCTTGAACATGCCTTGGGGATGTAAGAAACTGATACAATATCTGGAAAGCTAATCAATGGATTTTGTGATGGATGGGGGGCTGAGGAGAAAGGAGGATGATTCCATTATTACCAGCAAATGGGTAGATAATGGTAAAGGAAGATGACAAAGTCAAAATAGACATTTTGAATTTGAGAATGTTATGGGACTGCCAAGAGACCATTAGCTATTGATAGTACCAGTTGCTTATTAAACCCTTACTGTACAACACATAATGTACCAAGAACTCTATAAACATTATCAAACACCTTTCTACAGACAAGGAAGCTGAGCCTTAATGGGATACTATAACGTAACCATGGCTCCATATTCCTTCCACAAGCACCCCCAGGGACACCACTATCTTGACCTCTGATACCATAGATTAGTTTTGGCTAATTTTTGTACAGTGTATGAATAAAATTGCTGTGTATGCACTCTTTGTATATGTCTACATGCATTTTAAAGTCTGTAACCTAGATGACATGATACTCTATGTTGGAAAACCCAAAAGACTCCACCCCAAAATTGCTAGGACTCAGATAGGAATTCAGCAACATGGCAGAATATAAAATCAATGCACAGAAATCAGCTGCGTTTCTATACACCAACAATGAAAAAGAAGAAAGAGGAATTAAGGAGTCAATCCCATTTACAACTGTACCCAAAATCATAAAATACCTAGGAATAAACCTAACCAAAGAGACAAAGGATCTGTACTCAGAAAACTATAGAACACTCATGAAAGAAATTGAGGAAGATGAGAAGGAAAAACATTCCATGCTCATGGATTGGAAGAACAAATATTGTTAAAATGTCCCTATCAAAATACCATCAACTTATTTTCACAGAGCTGGAACAAATAATAATCCTAAAATTTATATGGAACCAGAAAAGACCCTGAATAGCCAAAGGAATGTTGAAAAAGAAAACCAAAGCTGATGACATCACAATGCTGGACTTCAAGTTCTATTACAAAGCTGTAATCATCAAGACAGTATGGTCCTGGCACAAAAACAGACACACAGATCAATGAAACAGAATAGAGAACCCAGAAATGGACCCTCAACTCTATGGTCAACTAATCTTCAACAAAGCAGGAAAGAATATCCAATGGAAAAAGACAATCTCTTCAACAAATGGTGTTGGGAAAATTGGACAGCCACATGCAGAAGAATGAAATTGGACCATTTTCTTACATCATACACAAAAATAGATTCAAAATGGATGAAAGACCTAAATGTGAGACAGGAGTCCATCAAAATCCAAAAAATCCTAGAGGAGAACATAGGCAGCAACCTCTGTGACCTCAGCCACAGAAACTTCTTGCTAGACATCTCCAAAGGCAAAAATGAACTATTAGGACTTCGTCAAGATAAAAATCTTTTACACAGCAAAGGAAACAGTCAACAAAACCAAAACAGCCCACAGAATGGGAGAAGATATTTGCAAATGCCTTATCAGATAATGGGCTAGTATCCAAAATCTATAAAGAACTTATCAAACTCAACACCCAAAAAACAAGTAATCCAGTCAAGAAATGGACAGAAGATATGAACAAACATTTCTCCAAAGAAGACATCCAAATGGCCATAGACACATGCAAAAATGCTCCACACCACTCAGCATCAGGGAAATACAAATCAAAACCACAATGAGATACTATCTCACACCAGTCAGAATGGCTAAAATTAACAAGTCAGGAAACAACAAATGTTGGTGAGGATTCGGAGAAAGGGCAACCCTCTTACACTGCTGGTGGGAATGCCACTCTGGAAAACAGTATGGAGGTTTCTCAAAAAGTTGAATATAGAGGTGCCTTACCATCCACTCTGGAAAACAATATGGAGGTTTCTCAAAAAGTTGTCACTAGAGGTACCCTACCATCTAGCAATTGCCCTACTGGGTATTTACCCCAAAGATACAAATGTAGTGATCCAAAGGGGCACCTGCACCCCAGTGTTTATAGCAGCAATGTCCACAATAGCCAAACTATGGAAAGAGCCTAGATGTCCATCGACAGATGAATGGATAAAGATGTAGTATATATACACAATGGAATACTAGTCAGCCATCAAAAAAAAAAAAAAATGAAATCTTGCCTTCTGCAACAATGTGGATGGAACCAAAGGGTATTATGCTAAGCGAAATAAGTCAATCAGAGAAAGACTATCATATGATCTCACTCGTATGTGGAATTTAAGAAACAAAACAGAGGATCATAGGGGAAGAGAGGAAAAAATAAAGGAAGATGAAATCAGAGAGGGAGACAAACCATAAGAGATTCTTAATCAAAGGAAACAAACTAAGGGTTGCTGGGGGAAGGGGGTAACTGTGTGCTGGACATTAAGGAGGGCACGAGCTGTAATGAGCACTGGGTATCATATAAGACTGATGATGAATCACTGACTTCTACCTCTGAAAAGAATAATACATTTTATGTTAATTGAATTTAAATTTTAAAAAAAATTTAAAGCAAAAAAAAATAAAGTCTGCTATCTAACTTGAGAAAAATAAAGATTGTTGTAGACAGAAACATAATCTCATGAACTCATTTTCCTATATTCTAGATCCCTGAAATGGATGTATAGTACCTACGCATTTGGATTGCCAGGTAAAATCAGTAATGTGAAATGAATCCAAGGAAGAACAAGGCCCATTTCGGTGTTGTATCCTTTTGAAGGCATTCAGTCGCTGACCCAGACTCACTGTAACAAATCCCTTCATATGAATTAAAGATTAGAATGTAAGGCAAATAGTAATGGGGAGAGCAGTTTTAAAGGGAAAGTTCTATTGCAGTACCTTAAAGTAAATGGAGGTAAGCTTTGGACAATAATAACTTTGAAATTAAGTCTATTATTTTATCAAAGTAATCCCTTTTTCTAATTAGGAATCTTTCACAACTGCTAAGGAACGCACAGTAACCAAGTGTTTTGAATGTGTTTTTTAAAACAATAGAAATGTCAGTAAAATATAAACTTTTTTACTAGGTTTTAAAATTCTTTTCTAAAACAATTCCATAGAAGTTGTGCATTTAACTTTCAGTATTTTACTGTATGTTCATTATAAAGTGCTTGCTGAATTCTGAGTTTCTTTCTGACCTGGACCTAAGAATTTCTTGGTGGGGTGGAGATTACAGTATTTTTAGGATAAGATCTTCCTCTGATAGTTCTCTTATGAATTTTACTTTTTTTTGCTTTCAATCACAGTATAAAAAACTTAAAAATTTTACTTGGAGGATGAAAACAATCACATTTGCAAATTTACTGCTATCCAACATTTAAAGTTGCCCAACATTTATAAAGGGGGAAAAACTTACCTATACATTGTAGTTCTCCAAAGCATTTTCTTTGATCAAACTTACATGGGCATGCATAGTTACAATATGATTCCATTTCAAAGGACATTCACATCACGTTTTAGCATAGTGAATATTTTCTGTGAACTCCTCCTACAAATCTTCTGATCCCAAGTTCCTATTAAACCCCTAACATTCCTGATTATATTTTGGTGTTTCCCTCCTAGAAAAGAGCCAACAATTAGCACAGTCTTCTTGTTGAACCAAACAAGGCTCTGATTACAATCTTAATTAATCTCCTTTGAAAAAAGAATCAACCACCTGTGACCAAAATTTTGACTGCAGGACATTCTGCCTTTAAAATCAGTGGGTAGCAGCAACTTCTGCATGAAATTTAAAGTCAGATTATTATTTAGCAGAGGAACTCTGCACTTGAATGTGAAAGCCTAGTCTCTGTATTATCTTTAATTTTTTTCAAGGTCAGATAACTAAGAATCTGTGAACATGTTCAAATGTTAGCTATTTTTTACTTTTCATTTTTGCTCTTGTAATTTCAATATTTATTTCCTGTCATAGATGAGTTATAGATTTCAGTTCCCTCACTCATTTAAGACTGATGCTCCATAAACATCTCAGCTTATTTAAAATTCTTAAATTTGTTGCACAGCTCAAGCTCTAAATATACACATACTTATATATATATTTTAATATTTTATATATAAATATATTTACATTTATTTATATACTTATATATAAATATATTTACATTTCCGAAATGAAGACAGTCATTCCAACTTTATATATAGTACAGAAAAGGTATAAAATGATAAAGACTACCCGAAGTGAGGCTTTTATTGATCACTAACAGGATGTTCTAAATGAGAACCAGAATTTCCTTATTCATTTCTAAGCATTTCTTTTTGAAAAATCTAATTTTTCCAAACTTGCCAACCAAGTCTTTATAAAAATTTCTGAAACTTAAGTAATTGCATCTAAAAGGATTAAAGTAAGAACTAAATCCACATCTGCCAGGATATCTGAATACGTCTTTTAAAACTATATAATATATAAGGCATCACTGGTGAAATAAAGATTAGACGAAAAGAGAATTAAGTACTGAAAAGAAAAAGCCCACTCCGTGCTTGCTAAGTATTACATTTTAATTGATTTTTAACCAGCATTTTACTCAAACTTACATTATACAGTGTCACATGTGAAATGAGTATGCTTAAAAAAAAAATCCATTTAATAAACAATTTCCATATTATTTTAGAACAAATCTAAAGCAGTCTTATGCCCTTACCTGACTCTTACAAATGAATCTTTATTTCCTATTTTGCCTTTGATCTTCTCTGATTAGAAACCACAACTCTTATTTATCTAAGATAATAAGTGGACAGATACCAAAAGAAAAAAAAGTCAAAAATACCATAAAATTTCATTTTCAGGTCTGTTCTCCTATAAATCTTTTTCTTTTTTAATATTTTATTTATTTGACACAGAGAGAGAGAGGTTTGACAGACAGAGAGAGTACAAGCAGGGGGAGCAGCAGGCAGAGGGAGGGGGAGAAGCAAGCTCCCCACTGAGCAGGGAGCCTGATGCAGGGCTCGATCCCAGGACTCTGGGATCACGGCCCGAGCCAAAGGCAGACGCCCAATTGACAGAGCCACCCAGACGCCCCTCTCCAAAAATCTTTAACTAGACCCAACTGACTAGGAGAAAAACTGGATAATTTATATTTCCCCTTCTTTCCCTTCCTGCTTTCTGGCATAATAATAAAAAGCAAGCAAGCAACAGACTCTAGAGCCAACTCTATGCCCGATACCAAAGGAGAACAGAGCAATCGTACTTATGATGTATGGATTTTAAGCACCCCCTCATTCCCATTTCTCATCTGATACAATTACAGTATGTTTGCCCCAGGACTTTCTTACTTTGAATCTTCTAAACAATATTCCTAGCAAACCTACAATGCAGTGACATATGTAAAAAGAAGAGTTCCTCAAGTTTCAGCTTGTTTCCCAACTCCTCCTCCCCAAAACTTGGGAAACAGCTGTTTAACACAGCACAAAGAAAGGACTCAACAGCACTTGGGAAAAGGGCCCTCAAAGTCAAAAATTTCTAGCTCAGGCATTGAACTGCTGAGGCCTAGTCTGAGAGAAACACCCTCAAAGTCTCTTGATATGAAAAGTAATCCAAGGGGCAGAGCTCATCAATTTTCTTCTGGAGCAGTGCAGTGTAAGAGCTTGATATCTTAGTCCTGTTTGTGTGGGATGAACAACTGTGTTCAATGCTTTTTTTCTACTGATCTCTGGAAAGACCCTTAACACCAGTTTTTTAAAAATTTACTAAAATTGCTAAAAAACATTGGCAATTCAGTCTGTCCCTGTGTCTCTGAAGTCACAGGTCCCATTAACTTTGTAATGATAGAAAGAAGGACATAATGCAAAAGAGAGAGATCACAAAATTGGGAAAATTATTTACTCTTGTCATTGCTTAATTTTTAATTTCAGTGAGATAAATAGGTAGAACATCAACCACTACTTAAATGTTCCTTTACTAAATCTGTATGAATTTTCTTTCCCCGGGTAACATCATGAAAGCTGTAAATCCAAGCTTTGTATTAATCATATGTCCCTATAATTCCTAATTCAAATACACTCTTCCTAATATGCAATGCTGGCCAAGTTTCTGCTCTCATTATGTCTGCATCTGACCCATCTCTCTAGAGACATTTTACTTCTTTAGGTTTTACTCCATTTGTTTCCTCCTCTTTCAATCCTGCTCTGCTCCCCATCTTCCCCATATGTCTCCACAGAATACATAACAGGGCTTCCTCCTGTTTCCCAAACTTTACCATGTTACAGAACGGCTCATTCCCCTAATCAGTTTCAAGTTTCCAAAAAATACTATTTTCCATTTCTGGTAACTATTAAACAGGCCATATTCTCTGTAAAGTGTCAGAAAGGGTATTTTGATGCTAGGTATTTCTGTAAGAGTTATTTTCACTACTCATCTTCAGGTTTTTAACACATTTGTGACAACATGATGGACCTAGAGAATACGATGCTAAATGAAATAAATCAGAGGAAAACAAATACCATATGATTTCACTCATACGTGGAATCTAAAAAATGAAACAAACAAAAAAAAACAAAACAGAAACAGACTCGCAAATAGAATAATCTAATGGTTGGCCAGAGGGGATGGGGGATGGATGAAATAGGTGAAGGGGATTAAGAGGTATAATCTTCCAGTTATAAAATAAATAAGACACAGGAATATAATATACAGCATCAGGAATATAATCAATAATACTGTAACAACTTTGTATGGTGACAGATGGTAACTAAACTTATCATGGTGAACACTTCTTCTGTATATAAATATCGAATCACTAGGTTGTACACCTGAAAGCAATACATATTTTCTGTCAATTATTTTTCAATTAAAAAAAGGAAAAAGGAAATAAAAGTTAAAGTTACAATGGGATGTTTCCACTGTGCTAGAAAATAAACCAAAGAGAAACAAAAAATGGGTGAAAAACTCTTTTCAGTAACATCTCTTTAAACAAAAGGAATAATTTCAACAGCCCCCAGTAAACTTCAGTATCACACAGTCAAGTCCAAAATGTCTCAAATAAGAGGAGGATAAGATAATGACCCTGTGGCTGTGATGTCATTATATGGAATGCAGGCATTGGGCCTGTGTCCCCAGAAGGTATTATAAATATATATATAATATATATAAAAACATATATTTATATATATATTTACACTCACATTTATAGTTGTGAAGTAAACTTCATCACAGTATAATTTGTACATCATAAAATTCACCCATTCTGAATGTACAACTCAATGTTTTTAGTAAATTTAAAAAATTGTACAACCATAACTATAATCCAATTTTAGAACATTTTCATCAAATTATCTAGACAATCATAATAGTTGCACAGATGCCTCCTTTTGATTTGAGAAAGTTGAATTTCTTAGAAGTCTGGTGTCTGGTTCAGTGGGATATTTCTGTGTTAGCCACAAATGTATGCTTGGTCAGATCACTATGAGTCCTGAATAAATAGTAAAAAATGGTGTTTTCTTTCATTTATTACATTTGATTTTTCTAAGAGGGTAGCCTAGAAGGGAAAAAATACACTGTAATGTTACTAATGTATTTTAAGTATGGTTGTATAAGACTGATTTCAATTCTTCACTTGCAAATGAACACTTTTTGAATCTTTTTTTTTTTTTTTTTTAAGGTGGAGCAGGAAGAAGGGAAAGGGAAGGAGGGCAGGAAATGATGATTCAAAGGACTGCAAAACATGAATGGTGCTTCATGAAGGGGGAAGGAGAAGTTGTTAATTCTTTCACAGATCTGATTATGTGGCAGTTGACGTTCTCAGGTCTTGACTTATATTGGTACTTTTAATTCTCACACTAAGTCCATGAAATAGATGCTGTAACTATCCTCAGTGAGGAAACTAAGCCACTTCAAGGCTAGATAGATAACTTGCCCAAGGTCCCACAGTCAGTAGAAGAGCCAGGATTCTAATCCAGGCAGCCTGGCTCCTGCCCTTCACCACTGATTTGCTTCTTTCCAACCTAAAAGAGTTGATTATTTCAATATTGGTGAGGCTGAAAATGAAATTAGCAGTGACTTATGGCCAAAATGCCCCAATTCTTTTGTGGCCAATGTATGAACCACAGCAGTTGAGACATATACAAATTTAACTGATATTTTTCGTGTATACTGATAATACAAAGAAATTGCTCAAATACTGTCCAGGGAAGACATGGGATACATTTTATATTATTTGGACTCAGGCTTAGGCTGACCATATGTACTGGTTTGCTCAGAAAAATCCCAGTTTAAACCTGTTGGCCAGGCTTGATTGTATAGCATCTCCTTTTGCTTTCAAAAGTGTCCCATTTGGACAGTAAAATAAATAATAATCTTATTCATGCACAACCAATGTAAATGGCACAAGTGTTTATTGTATTATTTTTCATGTCATTCTTTACAGCAACTTCAGAAGCCAACAGTCTATGCCAACAACAACCAATGGCTGTCCAACATTTATTCTATTTTCATGTACATATTTTTCTTGTTGCATGGTCCCATCCCCAAGCTTTCTATTCAGCAAGAATCTTACTTATTCCTACCTATAAAATTCACTAGGACTACTGATTAACTTCTAAAAGGCAAAACTAATATAAAACAAACACCTTCTTTCCCCATCTGAAATATAAAAAAGAACTTTCTATGAACCTAAAGCTACATGAAGTTATCTCTGTAAATGCTAGTTTATACCATATATGCTCATAAAAGGGAAAGTTCTATTAACCTTTTCTTAACATTTTACAGAATCTGGTACATCCCCTACATGAATTTTCAAAGTTTTATTTATTTATTTGAGAGAGAGCGAGAGAGTGAGCAAGAGAGCATGAGCAGGGGGAGGGGCAAAGGGAGAGGGAGAAGCAAAGACTCCCTGCTGAGCAGGGAGCCTGATGCAGAGCTCCATCTCAGGACCTCAGGATCATGACCTGAGCCAAAGGCAGATGCTTAACCGACTGAGCCACCCAGGCACAACCCGGACCATGAATTTTAATGATCTTTTAGGGGTGCCTGGGTGGCTCAATCAGTTGGGCATCTGACTCTTGATCTCAGCTCAGGTCTTGATCTCAGGGTTCTGAGTTCAAGCCCTGCATTGAGTTCCACGCTGGGTGTGGAGCCTACTTTTTTAAAAAATAATTCATTAATGAAATAAATGGTCTTTTATTCTTCTTAGATTCAATATCTGCACAAAAGCTGATTAAGTGCTGCATTAGGCTTTAATAACTCTGATTCTTTCATTTTCTTATCCTAAAATCCGTTGTTTTTACCATTGTGAGCCCAATGGTATCTCTTTCCATTTCTCTGCCTCTTCCTTCAAACACTTCATTTCCCTCTAGTCTTTCTGCCAAATCAGTGCCTCTCTTCCAATACTTTCTAGTCTATAATAACCACCCTAATGACATTTCTATCTTTAAGGATTCCACTGTCACTTTTTGGAAACACGCCATTATTCAATCTCACTCTCACCTTATGCTTCTTATAATGCCCCTGACTCAGCAGTTGCCTTAGTAGGCCTACACTTTCTCCATATTGCTTTACTATTTTTCTGAAAAATTACCTACTCTTTGTCCCCTTACACAAACTCCCTGACCTCCTTCCCCTTGGATCAGATTCATCTATCCACTCAGAGGTATAGTCTTCTTTGGAAACTCAGCTGGCAAATAAAGTTTCCTGGCCTCCGGGTTTCATTTACGCTATTGCTTATGAAGATCCTTACGAAACTGACCTGCAGAAGGAAGAGTGGAAATTCCTGCCCTTGCTCTGAAGCACTGGATTCCATTACTTTACTTTTATCTCAGTCCACATAGTTACCAAGGGTGGAGGGTACAGCCATCACTGGTTCTGGAAAGTTACTCCATGCCAGTGTGAACTAGTATGAGGGAAACAACTGCCCACTGTATCCGGCTTAGTGATTTGAAAGTTCTGACAATGTTCTCTCTCGGCCAGCATAGATTCTTCAGATCTTGGTATTTAAGCTTACCCTCACTGTAATACCCAACACAGAACTATATTCATCTTTAATTTCCCTATAATGTAACTTCTACCATGATTTAGCTCCACTAAATGGTCTCAGTTATCCAAAGACAGGTTTCCTCTCCCTATGATAATGACATATCATTAAAGAGTCCTCTATAAAAGCTGTTTGGATGTGCGGTACCTTTTTGAAAGAAATGGCAATAGGTCTGAAGATCACATTTAATAGAAAGAAGTGGGAGTTCATAAAGATATAAGAAAAGTAATTACAGTTTCAGAGTCACATGGCCAAAGATAAATTATATTTCATTCTATAATAATGTTTTAAACAGTCATTTCTTCCTAATTATCTGTTACCTTGTTCCTTCATGAAAATGGTCCCATTTGAGATAAGTAGACATCAAGAACAAAGATGAAATCGTTGCAAACAGAGAATCAATTGTGTCATATGTTTTAGAGCCATTGATGTGATACTTAAGATAAGCACCAGTTTGCAAATTTAGACCAAATCTGACCAAATCTTAATCATGAAAAGTGAGCATGGTTCTTTGTGTCATCCTTGCACAATTAGACTGCCATAAGAATTTCAGCAACCTCTTTGTCTTTTATGAACAAAGACAGTATGTACTAAGACAAAAATCAGTATGCTTGAGTGAAAGGTTTCAAGATGAAACTCGACCACAGAGTGAGAAAGATGCAGTAGCCACACTCTGAGAAGACCATCAGAACACAAAAAGAGCAACAAAAATAAAATGTCTCAACTCGTTCAATACCATTCCTCCAAGTACTACCTTTTCATTTAATTTTAAAATATCTATTTTAATAAGAATCATTTTTAAAAGTCAATTTCAAATCAAACCTCTTACTATGTGAGGTTTTACATATTATGTTCTTCCAACTGTGGTGTGCAATTGTAGAATAAGCTGAAACTTCACTATATGAGTAAATTGTAAGATTACATTATCCCCATGAATCAGATATACAGGTAGGGGACAGAGAAAAAAATATATATATTTGATCTCAATTTTGTCTCACTGAAAACACAATACTTGTTCTTACTGTCACTTTGCATTAGATAGCACAGGAATTCCTAAAAAATTTTTAAAAGGCTACTTTGAAGGAATTTATTTTTAATTAGACAAGAGTAGTCATTCTCATGTCAAATTAATTTTTTTACCTTTAGCTTTTACAATTTTAATATTGTACTGAAAATAAGCAGAAATATTTAACAGTCCCTTTCAAGACTCATTCCTTCAAAAAGAAAAAAAAAGGTACAAAATAAGCTCACTGGTATTACTGCCCACTGGGCACACAGATAGTACAAGTTCCTTATTTTGCTGTCCCCTCTCAAATTATAGCCTAGACTCAGAATCACTTAACTAAGTGACACTTCTGTAAGACACAAAAGCTACTGATTTATTAGGAAAGGTCTGAGGTTCTATTTGTACCTCAACTTTACTCTCATGCATAGTGTTTATAGCAGCAACAGAAAAAAAAGTCATCAGTCGGTGGGTTGAAGACAAAATCAAGTGTAATGATTAAGAGCACATAAAGAGGAAAAAAATAAACCTATAACTTAGTGCAACATTACTGACTACATTTCTTAGGAGCCTAACCTCTGCATCCCTGAACTGCAACCAGAGATGATAAAAAAGTGTTGAGAGGAACAAGCGACCTCACTGTTACCTGCCTGTGCTCTTCAGCTGATAGGAGGCAAAGCCTGCAGGTCGCCACACAGCAATCTCAGCTAAGTACTGACCTCACACCCGATGAGAAGCTTCCAGAGCCCATTTCACAGCAGTCCTTTCTGCTTAGACATGGTCCTCTTTATGCAGCGGCTGAAGTGGATTTAGCAATGGGTTTTGCCGAGCCTAGAACCTTTGTTACACTGCAGGAGATCTGTGTTAACAGAAGACACAAGTGGTCTCGGATATAGACAAAAAAGATTGTGAAAGTGCAAGCTAGAGAAAGAGGATTAAGAGGAAGCTCAGAAGGAAATCTGAAAGTTAAGCACCATTCCTTTACTGACGTGTGATGCCAGTGATACAATCAGAATAGGTAGGAAGGTCTGTCCTGCTCCTTGGTTTGAATTTGGGTCTGATGACCCAATAATTTAGGATAACACTCATAATCTTTTGAAACAGTTCCAGAAACAGTGGTTGTTGAGCTCAGTAGGGGAAAGAATTCCATTTGGCCCCACTCATGTTTTCCCTCCAAGAGTAGTAATGAGGATTAATAAAAAGCATGGCTGAGTAGAAATCTTATTAGTCTACCAAGGGTGAATGGGCATTAGCCAATTTGTAAAGGGAGCTAAAATTAAATTTTTAATATGATTTAATGTCAATTAAATGCTTACAATAAAGAATGACCATCCTGAAAATTAATCTATCTAATAGCTAAAATATAATCAAATTGGTCTGTTCTAAAAATGTAACCCTCCTTCCTTTCTAATTAAATACTATTTTATGAAGTTGGATTTGCCAGATGTCTGGAATTTTTTTTAAGTTTTAGAGACACGTCTTCAAAATGGAAGGGACTTTGCTATTTCTTGTAACAGGAAAACTGGCTTCTTGTCTTGGCCATTGACAATTAACTTCATAACCCCAGAGAATTTTAAGGACAGAAAAATCGAACTAAAATCAGGAAAGAAAATTAAAACAGCAAAAAGTATGATTTACACAATTATAGAGAGACAGCACTCTAGTATTCTGTAATCAATGTATAACGTTGCTGCTCTTTTTAGATCTGGCAGTGCCATGTAGGGTGGACCACCCCCACATAGAACCAGTGGATACTCCAGACACCCCCGTAGAGTATGTGTGTATCTATGATATCCTCTGAAATCATCCCAAGCTACTGAGCCCTAAATTAGATGCTGCATTTTAACAGGAGACATATTATCTCCAAGAAGAGGCACTGCCTCACAATGAGGTCATGGAAATTTTAGTTTTACAGTGTGAAAAACAAAAGCATTTCCTTTCTCATTCACAATTCACAGCCTGGGACTGTTGTGTTTTTGCTTTTTGTTTTTGTGCTTTTTTTTTTAACGAGATAAAATCTGACAAAGTGAAAACATAAGCAACTAACCATATGGAACCTGACCTTGATTATCATTTCCCTGTGGTTCTTCAGGGTTTCATTTTCTAGTTCTTATTTTATAAGAAACTGTCTTCTGTGATCAATTCTAACCAGAGTCAATTATTTCGTTTTCCAATTTTGGAAAAGAAAATTCATACACTGTCCCCTTCCCTCCATTCCATAAACATTTATAAGACATGTTGCTGGGTACTGAGATCATAAGGATAGTGACTCCAGCTCTTAGGGAGATTGCAGTCCAGTATGGGGGCAGGGAACAGCTACAGAGCAACATCGTAATTATTTCAGGAATAATAAATCAAGGGCTGCAGTTGGCCTGGGTTCTAGGGAGTACAAAGGAGATAAACTGGCCTCAGATGGAAGAGAAAAGTTAAAGGTACTAGGGCAGGCTTTCTAGAGGATGTAACCTGTGACCCAATGACCAAGGATGATAAGTCTTAACCGAGTAGAGAAGAATGGGGAGAAGTCTCTTCAGTCAAGGGAAGCAGGATGTGTAAAAAGGGGACAGAATGTTGTGGTTAAGAAGCACAGGCTCTGTTATGTATATTTTACCACAGTTTTCAAAAAAAGAAGCAGCAGCAGAGATTTTGGAGTGAGGCCACTACACTTGGCTTGGGCAAATTACTTACCCTCTGTGTCATTTCCCAATCAGTAAAATGAGAAGCAAAATAGTACCTACGTCCTAGGAGTAAAATCCTTGTGGCTTTAATACATATAAAAGCACCTGGACCCGTGCCAGCTTTAAAGGAAGTACTAAATAAATGTTAGCATTTATTATTGTGTATACAAACTCAGATATGAGAGAGGGCAGGGCACTTTTAAGGGCATGATGAGTTTAAGTTGCCTTCTCCAAACAGAAAAGTCCAGTAGACAGAAGAAGGAACCCAGAAAAGAGAACTGGGCTGAAGTTTATCAGAAAAGGCATTCTTGAAAAAACACCGTTTTTCATTTTCTTTTTTATCTCTATGAGATGATGGATGTTAACTAAACTTGTGATGATTATTTCACAATATAGGTAAGTCAAATCATACATACAATGCTGTATGTCAATTATGTCTCAATAAAAGTGGAAAACAAGAATTATTTAAAAAAATAAAAATGACATTGTGAAGATATCACTTTTTCTTCCCTGAGGTCATTGCTGACCTTTAAATGTGCACGGAGGATATATCTTCAAAGCTATGTACACTTCAACTGCTACTTAAGAATAACCTGTCAGTACAAAATAATTACATCTTCCAGCATTAAAATACTCCTTTTCAAAGGGCAGGCTGATCCCACTACTCTAAATATGCCTTCTACCCCAACATCTGAGAAGGAATGCACTCCTAAATCTATGGATGCCAAGCATTCCCACAAAGACCCATGTTTGGTTTCACACACAACATTTGATAGTCTGTGGATAGAGGAAGGTTATGTTATGATGAGACATGGTATGTGGGAAGGAATGATAAGAGGACAATATGAGACAATGTAATGAATCCTTCCCATAAAATAACGGTATAGAAATATTAGAATATGGTTACTTACCATCTTAGTTTCCTCACTGGAAAAGTAAGGTTAGATGTTTCCTAAGGACCCCTGGGACCTCAAATGTCCTATAAATGACTTGATGAACAAGATGTATAGAATCAAGGCTGCATATAAAACTCTGAGTAAGGAGGAATATCTGTCCAGTCCAGAATCTGTCAGATAATGCTACCAAGGAATGTTTGTAGGAGAGGGTGGCTATCTCTAACTTTCCTAGAAAGACTCACTACTAATTTACTACTCAGACATCAGCTAACCTTTCTTCAATCTCTGTTTGCAGTGTAATACAGTCTACTGAATAGACACTGTGCAAACAGATCAGATCATTTGTTTGCTTTGATTGACATGTAGCTCAAACATTTTTGCCTCATGTTGTTATAATTATATTGGCTAAAGATGCACTAAAAGCTTTATCCCTAATCTCAGAAATGCTTCATTTGCATAAATAACCATTTCTGACTGTCTTGGCACTCAAGACTAGAGACTGGTGTCTTGGCACACACCTGCACAGGGATCCAAGAAAAGCCCTTGCAGACTCCCAGAAAGGAAAAAGGCCTTGGACTGTGGGTGTGAGGGCCGAAAGGGTTATTTTGTCTTCCTGTTAGACAACAATTCCTATAATTTCCTCATGTGTGAAATACTGAGAGGTTTCCACTTCCTCTACACCTTCCTTGAGAAGTGGCTAAAACTCAGCACCTTCTTGTGCCATGATCTCATTGATGTTGAGGCCAACATTTTTCACTCCTGAGAACAGAAATATCCTATTCATACAGGTATTAAAGTGTAAACCCAGGCACTCAAGGCTCTACCCAGTGAGCTTTCTCACATTAGCCCGAAACGCCCGAGCCATAGACACTGCCCATCATGCCAATGCCACCCAGATGTATCCTGATTATAGGCAGACAGAAACGAACAGCAGCCTCTCACATGGCAGGCATTTTAGTCAGTCCCTAGGTTGGCCGTGTGCTATTTTTATAGTGAATTTGTCTTCCACTTGGTCAAACCTAATCTCTAGGTACTAAGGAAACACAGCTCTCTTGGGGTATAAAATTGGTCATGAGAGCTATAAATGTAAAGGTGGGGGGAAAAAGTTAATTTTAAATACAATTTGACCAACATCTTCTTAATCTGTGCTTCATGAATCACATAAAAATGCATGCAAATCTGTACAACATACATATGTGTACTTTTCACAGGGGCCTAAACCTTTTCTTAGATTCTCAAAGAGTTCTATGACTTGAAAAAGCTAAGAACTACATGATAAAAAAAATATTATTTTTAAAAATACAACTCAAGTCCCCAAGCTAGAAGTAACAAGAAAACAAAACATACCACTTTTTGCTTTCATTTAAGTATCTATGAGTAGGGGTGCCTGGCTGGCTCAGTTGGTTAAGCATCTCCCTTCGACTCAGGTCATGATCCTGAGGTCCTGGGATTGAACCCCTTGTCCTGTCTGCTTATCTCTCTCCCTCTGCACCACCCCCTCACACTCTCTCGTGCACTCTCTCTCTCTCTCAAATAAATAAATAATCAAATAAATAAATAAATATCTGTGAGTAATGAAAGTAATTCCAAATTAAAAGACAGTATATGCTGTACATGTTCAGTTTGTGAAAAGGTACCTCGCTTCAATAGTTCATCAAATAATTTTGACAAAACTATTCATAATTTAGCTCTAAGTAAATTCCTCCTAACACCAGAAAAAAAGAAAAAAAAGACAGCTTGGATGGAAAACAGTTCCCTAAATTAGGTACTGATGGATCATTTAATTGAATACTTGTTGAATTTCAGGTCCAATCATGCTTGGGTATCTGGAGAATTCTATTCTAGGGCTAGCATCATTCCAGGAAGGCAGAAAACCTGTAACTGAATCTTTTTATAACTTTCCCCAAAACAAAGAGGGGTGCATTCCATTACACCAGCAGCCATGGGCTTAACTGCAGCTGACCAAGTTCGAGATGACCTCCAGAATCTGTTCTTAGTCACATTCTTGCCTTCATGGAATTACCAAAATGCCTGCGGGGGTTGGGTTTTCATTACTGTTGAGTTGAATCTTCTCCCTCCGCCTGCCCTGCATCCCTCCTGTACACACACTGCTAAAACTCTATCATCCAAAATACCCACCCGTGTCATCCAATGGTAAGGCAAGTTAACTGGGGGTAAGAGCTGTCTACAGTTCTACTAAATATGAAGTCTGAAGACTGGGACTTTGACTGAACCACTATGATTCTGGCACATGTTTATGATTATTATTAAGCCAGCTACTTCCAATGTGTAAGCTAGTTTCTATCAGTTACTTGACGGGGCCGAGGGTGGGGTGGGGCATGACATAAATTCCTTGAGAATTTTTCTAAAAGAATAAAGTTTATGTTTGGGACACCTGGGTGGCTCAGTCGGTTAAGCGTCTGCCTTCGGCTCAGGTCATGATCCCGGGGTCCTGGATCGAGTCCCACATCAGGCTCCTTGCTCAGCAAGGAGCCTGTTTCTCCCTCTGCCTGCCTCTGTCTCTCTCTCTCTCTCTCTCTGATAAATAAATAAAATCTTAAAAATATATATATATATTTAGAATAAAGTTTGTTTGAGTCTGATTCTTTCAAAATTAATGCTTTATTTCAATAAATTATATGGTATCTATAAAGAGTTGAAGACAGCCTCCCAAAGTGAGGTATTTTTATTTTTTTTCATTGCTTTGGATAAACAATTGGCATCTCTTCAACAACTCATTCGTTGAGCCAACCCCAACTCACAAATAAAATCCTGCAAATATGTGTATAGAACCTACTACTACTTCCCTCACCAACCCTCGGTACATTCAAGCGGAATTACTGGCTCCTTCCTACACCATCTCTTTGCCCCACACCCCCATCCATACACCAATATATCCACATCACACAATATATATCCACATGCCTAATCCAAATACCATTTCTTCTATGAAGCAAATCCTGTGTTCTCTCCAGAGGCTACAAAGCTAAATGAGACATGGGTCCCAATTGCCTTGAGCTCCCTTTTAAGCCCCTCAAGCATGGGAACTCTGTCTTATTTAGCTTTGATCCTTCACAGTGCCTTCAAGAGAAGACATTCAATGAATGTTAGCTTTAAAAGAATTGAAAGAGAAAGAATAAATCCATGAATGAACTAAATGAAAGAAAATCTAGGGGTCCCTATTTTCTCAGTTAAATTTTTTATTTATTTTTCTCACACACTTACATTGTTAAAAGAATTATCTGGATAGTGTTCAATATACTGGCTTTTTTTCCCATTAATTAATCTGTTTGCTATCTGTATAAGTCTCATTCTTTCTCAGCCAACCCTTAATTCAATTTCCAGAATGCTACCACCTGAATTCTTGTTTCTCTCTTTTATTCCTTTAAATTATGTGAGCTAAGATAGTTTCCCCAAATGTCAATCCAATAGTATATTTGAGGTAATGTGACTCATATCCATCATAAACTGAATAGGGCAAAGAGTATCAGTTAAAGACTTGAAAATTCTTAATTGTCTAGGCTCTTCCACAGACTCTTTGTGACCTTGAAAAGTTATTATTCTGAGATTCAGTGTCCTCACTGAAAAGTGAGAGACTGTAACAGGTGCAACCTCTTGTTCCATTCGACTTTATATATTCAGGAGAACTAATTCTCTATATTTTGCTATGATGGGCTTGATATGCAAGCTTCACAAATACACAAAACAAGAAGCTGTTTACATCAGGGGTCTGAGTACTATGGCCCACTGCCACATCCAGGCCACTGCCTGTTTCTGTAAACAAAATTTTATTATAGCACAGTCACATCTATTGATTTATTTACTGCTGCTTGCATGCTAACAACAAAAGAGTTGCAACAGAGACCAAATGGTCAGAAAAAAACAAAATTCTGGCCTTCTGCAGAAAAACTTTGCCAATCTCTGGTCTAAATGATGTGCACTGTGCTGTGTGACTTCCTGCCTAAAGAACGCTCCTCTGTTCCCTGAATGAGACCTAGAAGTTCACCCTTCTTTAAAATTCTACGTATGCTTTGAAAAGGTAAAACACCACAAGTGTTAAGCAAATTGTCACTTGATTGAATCATCTGATTCCTACCTGGGGGCACTAGAAGGAAAAAGGAAGGCTCCAGTAAACCAAAGTGAGCAGGCACCAAAAATAAATCTGCTTACATCCTAATTTTGCCTGGGTCTACCACAGAGAGATGAGTCTTCAGATTCTGATACTGTGATGGGTTTTAACCTAAACCTGCTCTCTTTCCTAGTTCCTCTTATATGCAACAGACAATACTTGTAGGCCAGGGGGACGACAATCATGTAAAATAATAAAATAAAACTACCAAAGTGTCTATATATGTTATTACCACTTTTGGACTCTGATAGAATGATGTGTTTGAATCTCACAAGCCATTACCCTAACCAAAGGAAGGCAGACACAAAATAATATATACTCTAGTATTCTGCTTATATAACTTCCAAGAATAGGCAATACTAATCTATGGTGAAAGAAGTCAGAAACTGGCAGGGAGGGGGTAATTGAAGAAGGGGCATGGAGAATTTTGGGGGTGATGGAAACGTTCAATATCTTGTTTTGGATGGTAGTCATGAGGGTCAAAAGTCATCCAACTGAATACTTAACTGTGCATTTTTCTGTATTTGAATATACCTCATTTTTTTAAGTGGCTATTAAAGATTTTTTAAAAATGTGGGGGTATGTCTTCAGAAAACTTGGAGATTTTTAGGATCACTGTCATCACATTATTTTCTCTCCAGAGTAATGGACAGATGGGTGAGGTAGCAAGAGAAAGAAGAGAAAGGGGGCACAAGGGAGTTGTTGATGGAGAGAGAATTCTTGTCCAGCCTCTAAGACCATTTCCTTCACAAATACATTCTTGCAATAAGTCATCAGATATCTCAGTCTGGGAACTTAGTCTTCCAGAAAAAAACTCAAAAGCAGGAAATGAAGAAACAGGTAAAACAGATTTTTTTCCTTTAGAGTGTGTGTTTGTTGGATTATTAAAAACCACAGAAAATATGCAACAACATGATCACACGCCTCTTGGAAGTCTCTACTTTATTCAAATTTTATTAAATTTATTCTAATTTTGTACCAATAAAATTAGAAATATCAAATCTAGTATATATAATATTGATAAAATTTATCTTACCAAAAAGTAAGTTATTAATGAATGCTCTCTTTAAACTTGAACAAAAAATATAATAAAGTGCTGTGGCATTCTTAAATGATATCCAACATTCCTATTAATTCATGATCATCTGAAAAATCAGCTCTCCTTACTAGACAGGCTCGATTTTTCAAAGTAAGGCTGAAAGAAAAACATCTTACTGATATACTGACACCCTGGCTTGGGTAGCTTGGTTGAAATAAACCAAACTCCACTTAGAGTAACTGAGGCCACTAACACTGGACAACAATCCATGCTTATTGCACAGACTGCAAAGAGAGAGATCAACTGAACAAGCAAAATTAAATGAGACAGAGATACGTGTTATTATACAATTAGTATAGGTCTAAAGCCAATGTTTTGGTTAAAAATCTAGGATTATCTAATTACCTTCATTTCCAACTTAGTAAGAGAGGGAAAAAAAGAATTTAAGTGTTTGAAGATTCCCTGGAGGTCAACTCATCAATTGAACCCCTTCATTATCCAAATGAAGCAAAGGTGTGAAATGAGTTTGGCCTGACCCTCACTGGTTCACCCAAAGTGCACATGCAATGGCCTCTCCTTCCCTGGCTAGTCTCACTTCAGCCAGCCTCGGGGACACCAGCACCTGGCTGCATGCTGTTACACCTTCTCCTCCCACCTGCTCTTCTGCCAAAGACACTTCCCGCTCTCACTCCTCCTAATGACTTGTACACATTCTCTTTTTTGTTGTTGTTGTTGAAGTTTAGTTGACATACAGTGTTGTATTAGTTCCAGGTGTACAGCATAGTGATTCAACAATTTTATACATTATGAAATGCTCACCGCCCTAAGTGTAGTCACCATCTGACACCAGACAACATTATTACAATATTATTGACTATATTTCCTATGCTGGACTTTTTACCCCTGTGACTTACTTATTTTATAACTGGAAGTTTGTGCTCCATCTTGGAGACTTAATTTAGTTATTGACTCCTCCAGAAGCTTTCCTTAACCCCTCTAACTCTCACTAACCTAACCCCGAGTGGCAGTTATACCTTCTTTGCTCTCCCAGAGCACGCCACACATTTTTCCTCAATTGTTCTTCTCACCATTCAAATACTGAGTGTCCACACTGGGCCAGTGGGCTAATGCTAGGGATACAGAGGGAGAGGCAGCATTTCTGCCCTAAAGGAGCTGCACTTCAGAGGCAGCTGAAATAACCTGTTAACCAGTCTATCCATTCTCATTGAAGGACTGACTATTAACCATTTGTGTAGTCCCCAAACCCAATATATGGCATACAGAGGCTCAACAGATGTTTGTTTGACTTCACTTTTATTATGAAAATTGGGAGTTTAAATCCTTCATGTTTTAATGAGTGAAATAACCTTAAGCAAAATTCAATCTTTAAAACAACGGAGGGTGTATTTACCTTCTATTCATTATCCTTTTCTAAGTTTTATGTGTCAAGGCATACTACTCATTTACAATTGTCACCAGTTTTGATTTTTATTTATTATTCTTCACTTCATAGCATATTATCAACAGTTTATGTTATACCATGTATAAAGGCTAATTTAGTGGATTCTGAGAAAGCAGGTAGCATGTAAGGTCAGAACAGTCTATTTCCTAACAGAATACCAATCCAAGATTTCTAATACTTTTTCTAATTCAAAAATAGCAAATTCTGAAAATATCACCATATATTTGAGATTATTACTATTTAATGAATGAATTGCTCATTTACTCAATAAGCATATATACAGTACCTAGGACTGTATTAGGCCAGGAATACTGAGATGAACAAGACATGGCCCTGGCATCAACACTCCTGGCCTTTATAGAAGTACTGCTACCAAGTAGTGGGTCAAGTGCAATACTAGAAGAATGTAATAAGGTAGAAAAGGCACAAAGGTGGACATGACCAACTTGGTTTGAGGGGGAGACAGCCAGGGAAGAAGACTTCACAAAAGAAGTGATGCTCAGATTTTGGAAGACTTTCCTGGTAGCTCCGCAACCCAAGGACAGGTCACATGTCCACATTTCAGCCTCCACTACCTTCACTCAGCAACCATTTGTTAAAACTCTACTGAGAGCCAGGCCTCTGACAGGGGAGGGGCAGGTAGTTAAGGATTCCACAATGAAGAAAACAGAGAACGTTCTTGTACTAACAGTGCTCATATAGTGTTGTGGGGCTAGGGATAAAGTTTTAACCTGTATGCACAAAAACGTTACTATCAAAGGATTTTAAGTGTGTTTAAGTCTTACATTTTAGAAATCTAGGTTTCTTCATAAGAGAAGAGGGGAAAAAAATAAAACAAGACAAAATCAGAGAGGGAGACAAACCATAAGAGACTCTCTTAATCAAAGGAAACAAACTGAGGATTGCTGGAGGGGACGGAGTAGGGGGATGGGGTAACTGGGTGATGGACATTAAGGAGGATATGTGATGCAATGAGCACTGGGTATTATATAAGACTGATAAATCACTGATCTCTACTTCTGAAATCAATAATACATTCTATGTTAATTAATTGAATTTAAATTTTTAAAAAATTTTCTTGACTTTGAATCTTCAGCTTTTTTGGGGTAAGTTTTTATTTTATTTTATTTTTTTTAAAGATTTTATTTATTTATTTGACAGAGAGAGACACAGCGAGAGAGGGAACACAAGCAGGGGGAGTGGGAGAGGGAGAAGCAGGCTTCCCGCTGAGCAGGGAGCCCGATGCGGGGCTCAATCCCAGGAGCCTGGGATCATGACCTGAGCCGAAGGCAGACACTTAACGACTGAGCCACCCAGGCGCCCCTTGGGTAAGTTTTTATAAGCTCCCCGCCTTCAGTCTGCCTTTTTTCTCTCGGCACCTTTCCATATAAGCTAAGTTTTTATAATAGGTTCTGCTTGCTGCCTCTACTTCCTCACCTCGCACTCATTCTTCAACCTACAGCAAACTGGCCTCCACCTCCATAACCTCATTAAACCCACTCTAGCCACCCTCCAGACCCAGGGGGTGATTTTCAGTCTTGACATTATTGGTCATCTAGCTACTCCTGATATGTTGTCTGCTCATTCTGAACCTAATGCCCTGGCTTCCAGAATGCTCCTAGCCTCTTAGTCTCCCAGTGCTCTGCCCTTCCCTATTTGGCACTGCTCCCCAGGTTTCTGTCTTTGTTCCACTGCTGTTTCTACAGATACTCTATTCTCTCCTGCCAAATTGCATGCAGTCCTGATTTTAACTCTCTCCTGAATGCGGAAGTCTCCCATGAATAAATAGCTTAGAATTTTCAGTCTTGATCTCCCTCCCAAGCTGCCAGCTTGTAGAGCTAACTACCAGCTGGACATATACACTTAGCTCAGAGTTTCACCTGCTAGACTCATCACCCCATCCATAATCTACTCATCCACCAGAATTCTCAATTTCAATTAATAACACTCCAAAACAGAAACCCAAGTAATTTTAATCATCAAACCATACGAACTCCATTGCTTGTTTCTCCTCCAGAATCCATTACTCCCTTTCCTCTGTATTCTCACAACCCCTTATCATTTCTACCTGAACAATGGCATTTGCCTTCTAAATTATTTCTCTACCCCCAGTCACAGTCCTCCTTAAAACAATCTTTTACACTCCAGAAAAATAAGATTGGAGGATTCTGGAACAGAATAAGCAAACAGTTTCAAGATTACAACTGAACTTTATGAATTTTAATTCAATAGCTCTGAAACCAGATTAAAACAGTAAGAATGATCTGAATTAGGAATGAGTATGCTGGAGACAGAGAGTGGAAGAAACAGAAGAGAGAATAAACCAGGTTAAAATTTGGTTAACTGAAGAGTGTTCCCTCTTAAGACACATAAAAAAAGTCTTTCCATGGACTCTAAAGAAAATTGGTTCTAATCTTAACTCCCACAAAAAGAACTATTTTAAAGTCTGGATAAGTCTCATGTTTGTTTAAGATTGGCATAATAGAAATCAGCTTCATTCGGGCTTCTTCTAAGCAGTGACTGACTCATGTTGTTTTAGCTGGTGTTGACTCACTGCCCCACAAAGGATGACACAGCTTTAAATAGGCAGAGGATGGCCTAATTTTTCCAATTACATGCTTCCAGCAACCAGAAGACGTGGGGGTCCTCTAGAGTGGAGCTTTCTGCAACTAAGCACAATTTAGATTTTACAAAAACAGTTGCCAAGTTGACCTGGTAATCACTGAGCTTTATAAATGAAGGGGGAGAGAAGTTAAGTTGTGGTATATTAAAAATCACAGGGGCCGGGCATCCTCTGTTTTTCAAAACAAACTCTGCGGAAACTTAGAGTCAGCTCTTTTCCCATTTAATTGCTTACTCTATTGAGGTCAGCAAATGTTTTTCTTTAAGATTCCAATGAAAAGCCGCAACAAGTGTGTTTTCAAGACTCTCCACGTTAACTTTAGTGAGATAATGTAGGGGTGGCTGTAATCGTGTTTGAAAGGAAGCTAAGGAAATGACAATCTCATAATTGTTGCCACCTTTTCTATACTTCTACACCCTTAATGTCTCCCAGTGAGAGCACCAGTTTTCTCTTCTGCCATGATTTCCTTGCTGTCAGCCTGATTGCTCCCAGAGCACAACAGACCAGGTTGTGGGCCTGAGTGGGTGACCAGGGGTCAGCAGAATGAATTCCGAGTCTGGCTCAAAAAGTTGGTTATTCCTTATGAGCCTTTCAGCAAGATACTTCCATACTTTGCTTCCCTGTTGTACCATACAGATTGTCCCTTGCAGTCCTTACTCATGAGTAGTCTTTCATGATGCTTCATTCCTATTTGTAACACACTCTGAACTCCCTGGCTGTTAAGAATAGTTAGAAGAGACTCCTAAAGACCCAGCAGATGGCAGAGAAGTCTGGACCACACTGTTTATATATAACTAAAATGACTGTCCAATCTCCATAGTGTCCCAAGAACTGGAGTTTATCAAAATGAATACCATGCAAAATAAACACAAGTGCACAGAGCCTGGAGACCATTCTGATTCTGACCTCTCCAGATGACTCAAGTCCAGACTACAATGGGGCCCTGGATTAATTTTCTAAATAGGAATCCTTGCAGCTCAATTCTGGTCAGTATTACCCATGGCTACAAAGTCTAGATTGCCACAACCTATCTATAGTATCTAAATTTTTGAGCAAGATTTAGAACAAAACCGATCTTCACAAAAGTATGGTCCAGGACCTGGACTGGTCCCTAGCTTGACTTCAAATCAGGATAAAGCAAAAAACTGACTGACTATTGGGAGAGAAAATAGAAAAGCTCCATAAATTCTCATGGACTGTTGTTTCTCAACTTGCATTAAGAATTCTTATGTTGTAGCATTTTTCACAGAACTAGAACAAAAAAAGTCCTACAATTTAGGTGGAACCACAAAAGACCCTGAATAGCCAAAGTAATCCTGAAAAAGAAAAGCAAAGGAGGCATCCCTTATATTACAAACCTGTAGTCATCAAAACAGTATGGTACTGTCACAAAAAGACACATAGATCAATTGAACAGAACAGAAAACCCAGAAATAAACCTACAACTACATGATCAATTAATCTTTGACAAAGCAGGAAAGAATATACAATGGGAGAGAGTCTCTTTCCCAAATGGTATTGAGAAAACTGGTTAGCTACATGCAGAAGAATGAAACTAGACCACTTTCTTACACCATACACAAAAATAAACTCAAAATGGATTAAAGACCTAAATGTGAGACAGGAAACCATACAGTTCCTAGAAGAGAGCACAGGCAGTAATTTCTCTCACATCGGCCATAGCAACATTTTTCTAGATATGTCTCCTGAGACAAAAGAAATAAAAGCAAAAATAAACTATTGGGACTACATCAAAATAAAAAGCCTCTGCACAGTAAACAATCAACAAAACTAAAAGGCAACCTACTGAATAGAAGATATCTGCAAATGACATATGTGATAAACGGTTAGTATCCAGAATATATAAAGAACTTATACAACTCAACACCCAAAATACAAATAATCCAATTAAAAAATGGACAGAAGACATGAACAGACATCCAGATGGCCAACAGACATATGAAAAGATGCTCAACATCACTCATCATTAGAGAAAGCCAAATCAAAACTACAATATCACCTCACACCTGTCAGAATGGCTAAAATAAAAAATATAAGAAACAAGTGTTGGCGAAGATGTGGAGAAAAAGGAAGCCTCTATTGGGAATGCAAACTGTTGCAGCCACTGTGGAAAACAGCATATGGAGGCTCCTCAAAAAGTTAAAAATACAAGTACCAGGACACTTGGGTGACTCAGTGGATTAAGCATCCACCAATTGTTGATTTCAGCTCAGGCCATGATCTCAGGGTTGTGAGATCGAGTCCCGTGTCGGACTTGGCACTGAGCATGGAGCTTGCTTGGGATTCTTTCTCTCCTTCTCCCTCTGCCCCCTCCCCCAAAATACAACTACCCTACCATCTAATAATTGCACTACTGGGTATTTACCCAAAAACTGCAAAAACACTGATTTGAAGGGATACATGCACCCCTATGTTTATAGCAGCATTATTTACAATAGCCAAATTATGGAAGCAGCCCAGGTATTCATGGATAGATGAATGAACAAAGAATAATAATAATGGAATACTATTCAGCCATAAAAAAGAATGAAATCTTGCCATTTGCAATGACATGGATGGAGCTAAGATTATAATGCCAAGCAAAATAAGTCAGTCAGAGAAAGAAAAATATCATATGATTTTGCTCATATGTAGAACTTAAGAAACAAACAAAAAAAGCAAAGAAAAAAAAAGGGAGAGAGGCAAACCAAGAAACAGACCCTAACTATAGAGAAACAAACCAGAGAAATGGTTATCAAAGGGGAGCGGGGTAAAGGGATGGGTGACATAGATGATAGGGACTAAGGAGTGCACTTGTCATGATGAGCACCAGGTGATGTATGGAAATGCTGAATCACTATATTGTACACCTTAAACTACTATAACACTGTCTGTTAACTATACTAAAATTAAAAGAATATTTTATTTTTTAAAAGAATATTTTAATTAAAAAATTAATTTAACACTCTCCCTGAGAGAGAAGAAAGAAAAAAGAATTTTTATGTTGTGAGTCATACTGCAAGGAATGAAGTGAAAAATACTTTTTTAACCATGAAAATCTATCTTAGTAGTTAAAGAAAGCAATTAATAAAACTACAATGAAAAATTCTAAGAGCTAGTTACTAAGAACATCAAATTAAAGGATTAACGATTGCCCTTCCCCACTTCTGCCCCCCCCAAAAGAAAACCACAAGAAGATTTCCTGTTACTAATTGCTTAGATCACACTTTGTAAGTCAAATTGAATGACTTCTTCAGCACATTTTGTCTACTTTAAAATACTGTTACCTAAGACTACATGAAGGGCAAGAATGTAGCTTTTAAAGGGAAAAAAATTCCTAACATTGTACTTGCTTCGACTGATAACAAAATTACTCAAACTATTTATATCCATTCATATTTAACCCACTGCATACTTATATTCCACTGAAACAGAATAAAAATGATTTCAAAAGGAAAGACTAAATCAAAACTGAGTATCTGTAACATCTACTATGTGAAAGTTGCTAGTTTGCTAAGGGGGATACAATAGTAATACTGTCCCTGCTCTCAATTAACCTATGACCAAATTGAGACTGAAAAACACTAAATCCATAATATATTAAATAATGTTTCAAGATTTAAACAACAGGTTAAAACAAACAAAACAACAGTTTTGGAAGGGTTGGGTGGGAATCCTGGCTCTATCATTACCTCACGGTGTGACCTTGGGCTACTTCTCTGTGCCTTACTTTCTTCCTATGTCACAGGACTGTTTTAAGGATTAAATGATAATGGATGTTAAGCTAAGTAAGTTGTCAATAAAAATAGTCCTTTAAAAACAAAGAAATGACATCATAGGACAATGATCCTTATGACAGGTGAAAACTCCCTGGCTACTATTATCTAGGAAATTTTCAGGAAAGAAGTTTAGTCCTCACGTCTCTAACTATATTTATTTCCCTTTGCTTGGCTCTTCATCTCCAGCTACTTAAATATGGGTTTGGTTCCAACCACAGACGTGTTAACTTTGGTTACTTGTATGAATGTTTAGGTATGATAATGAGGGTAGGGAAAAGTGTCAAGAGATCAAATGTCATATTATTAGTTATAATGTCATTTTTCTATGTTTGACATTTTTTCTAATTACCTGTCAGATATCTCTACAGATCTAAAAATATAAATACACTGACAGACCTTTGTATAAAGACAAATGCATTGGCCAGTGTTTTCTAAATAGATTTTCCATAAATGCACACTAAGCAGGAAACCTCAAAAGGATTCTTTTCTCTGTATATTACAGATGTACAAAAGTAAACTTTGTCGCTAATCACAAAATTTAACACAGATCTAAAGATTTATCTCTTATATATAAGGTAATCAGCACCACTACTTAGAATTATTAAAATAGTAGAAATAAGTCTCAAGTGCTTAATAATTTTAAAAATGCTCCATATTACTTTGTCTTTGGTTTCCTGTCCTTTGTACTGTGTGCCTGTATGTAGTCATCTTCTACTAATCTAAGGGATCAGAAATGGAATGCATAGGTTTAATTAGTTTTGAAGAGTAACATGAGACAAAGCAGCTGGTTCTCTAAGTGATACTTAGTGTATGTTCTCCCACCCTTGGACACTTAATGCCTGTCAAAGATAGTTTTATCTGTAATATTCATTTATTGAAGAGTGATATAACACAGTTGATACTGAAAGACTGTGTCATAAACCCCAGATATTTAAGATGAATATACACGGAAAAATATTTTAGTTCCCATTTTAGAAAAGAGCAACTTTAAGCTTTTAGATAATTACTGTTTTGTTCTGAAGTGCATCCTCTAGTAATCACAAAGAAATGAGCACATGAAATTGCATGTGATGAAAAATGACACATTATACAAAGGCTCACCAACTCAAGTAACCAGAACACAGCAAGAAACTGAAAGCAAACAAGCAAACCAATAAATGCTCAAAGAAACTGAAATAAATGCTATCAAAATCTTCTGTTAGATTATAAAGTTTAGTCCTTCAATAAGCATTTTCTTTACACAGTTCTAACAACCTTGATTATCTAATGAAAAGTAAATTATAAAAACAACATTAGAAAGAACAAAAGTACTGCTTAAGGTTTTTAAGGCTGCCTGAAAATAAGGGGGAAAATAACAACAATAAATAATATTTAAAAATTATATAAGAAATAAACCAATATACCAATGTAGGCTATTTACTATGAAGGCAAGCAAACTTACACACCTCGATAGGTGCCTTTACTATAGCACTATAAATCATATGCCTTTATGATGACAGTCATTAAGAAAAGGAGCATTTCTGCCCTAGTTAAGGGTATGCCTGACCTTATATTTTCATCCAAAGAGGCTTAAAACAAAATCTATCAATTAAATGGATAAATTTTATTTCCAAAATTTTCTTCTGAGAACATTTTATTCCCTTCCTTTGCTCTGCTCCATAACACTCTACTTCTATTCTTTGCTGCAACTGAGATCTAGAGACCACAGACTGAGAAAACAGAGAACAAGAATGACTTCAGAAATGAAATAGTTTGGTTTAAGGAAAGAATGAGAAGAAATTTTAATTACATGTAAATTAAATATTTACTTTAGTTATGATATATCTGCACATGTTCAGGAACACTGGTAAGGGAAAAATGTTTCCATTAGGTATAAACATAGTTCTAAGAAAATAGATAGCCACAGTAATACTCTCCAGGCAAGGTGGGATTTAACAACTACCCTCTCTTAACACAGAATTTAATTTAGTAGCCTTCTATTTTTCTCTGAAGACTATCATAAAATTTTGCTTCCAAAAAAATCATGAAACTTTGAAAATTAGGGAACAGATTTCATGAACTCAGACCAGATAAAATTGAACCATTTTTTATATTTGGTTGATTTTTTTTAAAGGTGAAGGAGATAAAAACAATAAAGTCAGAGAGAATACTGAATGTGGACTTTATAGAATGGAAAGGACATCAATGTAGAAGAATTGAGAAAAAAAAATTAGTAGAGGGAAGTTCGAGAAGAAAACAGAAGATATTTCATAATCGTAAAAAATCTCCCCCAAGATACTTATTAATTACATAGAGGAAAATATAGTTTACCAGTACCAAAAACCCAGCAGGCACCATTTTAACCAGGTGATCAGAGTCAACATCAACATTAATGAGATAGATCGCCATCATGTACCCGCTAATATGATGCACTTGAAAGGGCCCAACATCATTCTGTGGAAGTCTTACCCACAATGCATAATTTCAGTCTAATCATGAGAAGACATTGCACCAATCCAAATTGAAGAGCTTCCTACAAAACAAGCAATCAGTACTCCAAAAGTGCCGTAAGAGATAAGGACAAACTGCCAGAGACTGGAGGTTTGGGAGGCAAAACTAAATACAATGTGGGATCCCAAATTCAATTCTACAACAGAAAAATTCTAATGCTAGCAGAAAAGCTGATGAAATCAGGTCATAAAGACTATATAGTTAACTGCACTGCACCAGTGTTAATTTTTCAGTTTTGATTAATGGAACTAGGGTTATGCACAACGTTAACATTAGGGGAAACTGGGTGAAGGTTACTTGAAACACTCTGAAGTACTTTTGCAAGTTTTCCAGAAGTCTAATATTATCTCAAAAAGTTAAGAAAATATTACTTTTATTCTCATGAACATGATTCTACAACACCCTAATTCCCTGAATTTTTGTGGATACATTAAGGATTAATGATCAGGGAGAACTGAGCAGGTTAAAAATGGACAGAGCAACTGGCCAAATGTTTAGCCAAATGACATGATCAAAGGAAATGTGCCAGATGTTTTCCAACAGCTCCACATATGGAGGCATCTATGCTCAATAGGGGCCCCACTGTAAAAAGAAACCAGAGACACCAACTCTGGTTTTAACCATAACATTAAAAATGACCCATAAATACCTTATCCTCTCATAAGAATTCTATTTCTAGAACTATTTCTGAATCCTCTAAAAACAGTATTTTAAAAAAAGGATCTGCCCCATATTTTAGTGTACCTGTGTATACATCCAAAAGCTCACACAGACCTATATAAGTACTTAATTGAACAAGAGCTGGCACCTTGAAATAAATGTCTTTTTAATTTCCATCCAAGAAAAATATGGCACTGAGTTGCTAAATTTAGTTTTTTCCATAAAATAAAATATTTATTCTCTAATCATCATTAATTCCATTTTAATCAAATCATTCCCATTACTAAGAATAGTTAATGATATTACAAAACAATATCCCCTTTACAAAAGTTTTAACATTGCTATAGGATTAGAATTCCTAGGATAACCTTGGTAAGCTTCTTTATTTGTTTTTGAGGAAGAGCTGGTTCTCTTCCTCTTCTATTTTTGTTCTCTCTTGGGAAGTTTATGGTTTAACGAAATAAACACCAGAAATACTCATGGCCATTTTTCACTATACACTCACCCAAAAATATTATATATATTTCTTATATATAGCTTAGAAAATCTTTGAAAAACAAGATACCTAGGCTTTATCTTCAGCTACCTTTCATTAAGTGAAATTATTTTGTATATATGTCAATATTTTCACTCTGGATTCTGATCAAGGGTCTAGAAGCTCAGCCTCTTTAAAAATCACATGATTGTAAAGACAGTCCCAACCACTTAACAGAACTGAAAATTTACAATCCTTCATTCTCTTTTATCCTTTACAAATAGAATGTAAAGATAGAATGTTTGTGAAATAAGGAATTACCTTCTCTCCTCCCAACAAATACTTAGTACTTGAGTTTTTTTCCTCCATTAATACCTTTTAGGGATAGGTACCAAAAATGTTTTACTCTCCTCTTTATATCAACAACACCTGTAATTAAAAGTGATAGCAGTAATAATACATCTAACAATTATTGGATGTTTCATTGGTATTGGACACTATTCTAAGCAGCTGAAGCAAGTTGCCCAAGACCACATGGTAATAAATGGTGTAGGTGATGTGTGGGGTCTGGGAACCTGATCCCAAGCCTGAGTCACTGGCAAGTACACTTTATACTGGCTACCTATTTTAATAAAGTAGAATGGGCAGTCCCTAAAGAAACTGGTGGCCACCCAGCTTCAATGTTGAAGAGTTGGAGGGGGAGGCATGTAATGGAGCAGCCATTACTCAGCTTCAACCAGTACTGGCAGGCAGCAGCAGAGGCCTGAGTTGCTGGATCCTTTATTCTTTTATTATTATTTCTTTTAATGAGAAGCTGGCAGTCCAGATTGATATCTGAAGCCTCTTGGTTTCAAAATGTTGCTACTTATTCCAAGCTTTTTCTAAAAATCCTCTTTGTCTGAAAGGTAAAGGGCCACATTCTCAAGGCAGGGACTTCATCTTATTTATCTTTGTATCCCTAATACCTAATGTGTGGCTGGCACATAGTAGGTACAAACAGATTGACTTCTGCTGTTAAAAATCCTGCCATTTCATCTTGGCCATTTTATAACCTTGGTAGGAATTCATTAGTTTATTCAACAAGCATTTACTGAGCTACCACGACGTGCCAGACACTGCTCTAGGCACTTGGGATTACAACAATGAACAAAAGAGAATGATGAAGAGAGAGATACAGAGACAGAGGAGACTGAGATTATATTTTAGTGGGAAAAATGGGCCCAAAAAATCCAAAAGCACATAAAGTCAGATGGCGTGGAGGCTTGAAAAATAAGGAGATGGGTTTGCTTTGAACTGAACCTTTGCTACTCAGAGCTAAAGAACAATGATACAATAGTCCATGCTTCCTAGCGCCATACTGGTCACTCGTCCACAAATATGTTACACATATGTAAGCAATTTTAAGGAAACGGTATTCTTGAAAGAGAGAGTGCTTTCTTCATAAGTAGAACAATACGATCTTGCTCCTTGGCTTGAAAGGAAGTATTGATCAGTAGTTAGTGAGTCAAAGGTTAATAACTGGGTCCTGATTATTTCTGTTATCAGACTCATGATTGATGGTGTCCTCTGGCTCCTTGTTAAGTACAGGAACCTCTTTTTGATTGTTGTTACTGGGAACCAAGGAATTAAGCTATTCTCTCATGATTTAGTTACAGGGGACAGGGTCAACTATCTCCTGCATCAGAGAGTTGAATGACAAAGGTTCCTATAGAGAGGGTGCACATGGTCACCAAAATGCAAACTTGGAGCAGCATAAATCTGATTGGCAGCCATATGATAAAACACTAACTATGACACACAACTTTTGCTCTCATGCATTATCATTCCACAAGACCACATGCTGAGTTAATGGAACTTCTCCTCCAGTTTGCTTTGGAAACAGATGTAGTTTCCGAAGGCCCAAATGGCACAATCTAGCTATTACTCCTAGACAGCTGCTGGGAGTTAGAGACAGGACAGCTATACCAGGACCATCTAAAAATGCACAAACCAGGCCCCTGCTTCTCATGAACTCACTTATATCTATTTAGTTACTCATAATCTGAGTAATTATAGTCAGGGATTATGTTTAGAAAAGAAAGCACCCTAAAGACAAATGCAAGTTTTTATCTTCAAGCAGCCTTTAAAACAATGTGCTACTAAAACTGGAAGAAAAATGTTACTTTCTCACTGTCTTTTAAAGTAAGATTTCACTCAACCTGCTCTTTTTGGAAGAAACAATATTGTCTTTGTTAGCCGAGCCTAACATAGATCTCATGCCAATGTAGTTTGTTCTTCTCATGGATACTAGCCAAAAGGATATTCCTTGAAATAAAATCACAATCTGTTGAAAGCTTCACAAATCAATTAGATTAGGAGACAGAAGTAATCATTATCACATAACTGAAGATAAAAGTATGAGAAAAAGTGAACGAAAATAAACTTGATGCAAAAAAGCACATCAACTCTCAAACTTCCCACTTGTTAAAAAAAAAGACAACCACCATCATTCATCTGTGGATCCATAGTAGATAAATAGCTACATTTAAGCAAGCAAAACTTCCCCTAAATATGAGTCATATATCAAACCATCTCACTTATTATTGCCTGACCAGGGAAATTTCCTAAGAGTCTAACGTTTTTGTTTAGTTAATGTAAGTCACACTGGCCTTGCATCAAACAGATGAACCCTGATACAGAGTAATTTAACATAGATCCCTGCTATATTAAATCTAAAATACACATAGTGAGATGGTTACAGACCTCTTTTGACCCAAAAGAAATAAATTATAGTAGCATTTACAACATTGAGTCAACATTAGCAATAATAAAATAATGATACCAATGTATTTATACAGTTGAATGGTTTTTAAAATCTAGAAAAAAAAATTTTTAAAGTCTACTCAGATTTACTTTTTAGAGAATCTCTCCAGCTATGTTTTAGCTCAGATGGCACGCAGTTACTAAAGAAACTTTCAACAGTATTTGAGGATTTAGGATAATGTACTTTGATTTTTTTCTTTTCTGCTTGTCTCACTTCCAATGATTTTTTTTAATTCTCCAATATGTCAATGGGTGAATTTGGCAGAAATGAGGCATATGCCTATTTATCATCAAGTTGTATCAAGAACACAGCTCGACAGCTAAACTCTGCTAGCCAAGGAGTTTAGCCGCGGCCGGCTGAGACTTCGTGCACTTCCCGCTTGCAATCAAGGATAATACAAAGAGCAGTAGACTCACTCATCCTGTCCACCAAAACTTGAAACAAAAATCAAGTGATGGTGCTCTTATGCTCTGGCAGAAAACACAGCTGGGAGATGAAAGCCCAAACCCGGGAAACCTCTGCTCCCTTTGGAGCCGCTCTGGGTACCTGCTGCCCGGGTGGCTGGCGGTGGCCCTGGGCGCGCAGCGTGGCTCGGAGCTGGGCGGCTGGGAGCGAGCGTACGAGTGGTAGGCGGTCAGCACCACGCCGCCCGAGTCTTCCACTTCCATCCTCAGCCGCGCATGTCCCCGCTCCGGCCCAAGAACAAAGGCGGGGACCAGCATGGACCAGCGCACCGGGACTCGGTCACCAGCGGGGCGGTGTTCCCCGTCCAGCTCCTAGGGGCTCGCTCTGGCGGCTGTCAGGAGCGCCCCGGGAAGCCAGCCCCGCCCGCGGGGCAGCCCTATTAGCAGGGACTTAAAGACACGCCCACAAGTCCCGCTGGGGGTGGGGGGTGGGGGCGGGGAGAATGGGGGGGGGGATGGGGGGGGGGGGGGTGGGGGAAGGGGGGGCCGGCAGAGGGGGGGGGGGGGGGATCCCTGTTTTTAGGCAACTGGAAACCCACTGTGATCCTTCAGGGCCCAGGCTAGCTGCTCTGGCAGTTTTTCTTGCTTTGTTTCTTTTTCTTTTCCTTTTCCTTTTCTCATCTCCCCCCCCCCCACCCCACCCCAAATGGGGGAGGCTTATCCCATAGCTAGGAACATTTCCTGCCTGGCAGCAAGAAGCGAGAGAAAGAAACCTTGCCTTGGGAGCCTAGACTGAGAAGGGGAGGGGCCAGGTCTACAACGTGTGGTCTGGGGAGGAAAGGAAGAAAATGTGACACTCTCTCATTTAAAGCATCCACATCAAAAATTGAAGACCGGATTACATTGCTGTGTACTTGGTCAAGTTACAATAAACTTGATTTCCTTTTGGGCAGGTAACTCCCTCTTACAGCGAGCAGAAAACCTCCCTCCCTAACCCTTAATGCCACCACAGCAACCAGACTCTTACCTCACCCCACATCCCTTTCCTCCTCCCAATCCTGATCAAATTAAGATAGTGCTTTCAGCTTGTCTGAAAATTGGACTTGATTATTCTGGGTCCAATGCATGTTTTTTCAAGGTCTTTATTTAGAAGGAAAATGTGTGGCAGGGAGGCAGGTAAAAAGGGACATAAGCAGAAATGATTTTCAGTGATTTGGGGTCTGAAGTATGTCTTTACCTATATCAAGCTAACAACACAAATGGAAAGACAACATTCTTTTAACCATTTAAAAAGGGAACCAGAAGTATGCTAGAGAGGCCTACAATGACTTCATCTTTCACACCCAGAGAGGGTGTTTTACCTGTTGTCTCTCACACTCCCCTGGGAGCTAGGTGAAGGGGAAAAGAGAAATCAGTTTTCTCTCTTTACTGAGGGGTGACCCAGGTCATGCTACTTAACATCTCAGAATCTGTTTCTGCATCTGTGAAATGGGGAAAACAATATTCTTCTCATGGGGTTAAAAGCACCACACACATGCTAGGTTCTCAAGAAATGTTGGTCCTCTCTGCTACTTCCTTCACATTTTCAAGAAGAGAGACATTTATTTTCACTGCATTTTCAAAGGTTGGGAAAGAAAAATATCCAAAATGCTTCTTAGGAAATATTTTGTTGATTAAAGGGGTTGGAATAAGAATGACTAACATTTATTAAAATACCTTTTATGTACTGGATCCTGTTCATTAGCTCTACTAAACAACTCTATGAGGTAGGTCCTATTAGTATCCCAATTTTGTGAATTAAAAATTTATCAAACATCAGTGTATGAAAAAAGGCATATACAAAGAATGCTTTTCTTCAAAAACTTCAGATATAAAGACATATCTGTTTACCTACTGTTTTATACTAAATGCATCAAAACAAAGAATATTGGGCGCCTGGGTGGCTCAGTTGGTTAAGCGACTGCCTTCGGCTCAGGTCATGATCCTGGAGTCCCGGGATCGAGTCCCACATCGGGCTCCCTGCTCGGCAGGGAGTCTGCTCCTCCCTCTGACCCTCCCCCCTCTCATGTGCTCTCTCTCTCATTCTCTCTCTCTCAAATAAATAAATAAAAAATCTTTAAAAAAAAAAAAAAAAAAAGAATATTTTCTTAAAATGTGAAATAAATTCATAATGTAATTATTGGTACACATCCACAATACCTCATCTAAAACTTTGGGTCCACGGGTGCCTGGGTGGCGCGGTCAGTTGGTTGAGCATCCAACTCTTGGTTTCTGCTCAGGCTCAGGTCCTGATCTTGGAGGTCATGGGATCGAGCCCCATATTGGGCTCCGCGCTCAGTGCGAAGTCTGCTTGAGATTCTCTCTGCCTCTCCTGCTCATGCTCTTTCTCTAAAATAAATAAAATCTTTAAAAATAAATAAATAAAACTTTGGGGCAAGATATGTTTCAGAATTTATAATCTTTTTATTTTTAAAAGGTAATTTGGTATAGGCACCATTTAATATAGAATACTCTCCTTCCAGTAGTTTGGGACAGCACCCTTTATTCAAACTTATTATTTCCTATGCAGAAAAAATTGACCCTAAACAGGATAAATAATTTATTCAGATCAGGTTTGTCACCAAGTAAGTTTTGACACTAAACTTTTTTAAACATGTAATTTTTACAGCTTTGTGCATTTTGGAATTACCATAAGGAATTATAGTCGTGAAACTTTTTCTGGGCATGGAATTTATCTCGTTAGCATTTTTTTTTTTCTGAGCTATAGATTCAGAATTTTAAATACTTGCAGGGCATCTTCTTGTGAATATTTTTAGCCATAACTCTGCCTCAAGATGTCCAAAACTACAGTGGTGCTCCCTCATGCCAGCTTCAGCAGCCAGGCCCCCTCTCTTGTACAGTCACATTTTACATGCCCTGGAGTCACTGTGGTTTCTCCCTCTGATCACTTACACCACATCCATCATCTCTTTCTCAAAATGTCCACCAACTGTTCCTTCTGTTCCCCATGCTGTGGTCTTTGTTCTCACATCACCATCTCTTGCCTAGGTGATGGCCATCCTTCTTTGACATAGATGACTTTCAACCACCTTCCTCTTAAATCCTCCCCCTCTTCAAAGAGCTGGTAGAATGATTCTCCTAAAACATAGTTCCTCCCCTTCTCAAAAGCCCTGTTGCAACCCACTTGCTACAAAATAAAGTCCAAACTCCTTAGGATAGGTGCTCATTAATCTACTTTGATCACCTATTGCTTTTTTACTCCTGAGACCCTGTGGCCCTCTCACACCAGCCTGTCCTGCCTTCTTCCTTTACCTCTGCTCCTACCTGTCATTTTTCTGTCTAGAAATCCTTAAAAACCCTCTACCTCCCCCCATGAAGCCTTCTCAGGTGTTCCTAATTCAAAGCACCCCCTCTTGCTTCTGTTATAAGAATTATCTCACTCTGCCACACAGTTAAAGCACAGTAAGCCAAACCTGTGTGCCATATACACGCTCCACTACTGTGCCCATCGCACACACAGCTAATAGATCATAGTGGTTTTTTCCACTGAGCTCACGTGTTGTCAAGAAACCCTTCTCAAAACAGAGCCTCCAACAGCAAGGCAGCTTTGAGATGAAACTATCTGCTAACCCAGGACTGTATTATTATTTTCCAACAAATTAGTGACTTTTACTAAACTGCAAGCTACTAGAAGGGCTAGTGTCATATTTTTGTCTTTATACTCCAGAGCCCACAGTGTTTTGCAGAGTAGGCAATCAATAAAGAATATCTGTAAAATCAATGAACATATGAATCAATGAATGAAGGAGATAGCACTCTTTCATTCAGTAGTTCCAATCTTTCAGGGTAGCCAAGGAATTATTATAAATGATTCATAAGTCTGTACGGCACTGTAAACGATAACTGCAAACTAAAGAAAAAAACGTTTCACATGTATATATTAGTATTTTTTGGATGTAGGCATATGGTGTTGACTTAATAAAATACAACTCCAAGCATTCTTGAGTTTTTGGGTTTCAGAAAGATGGCAGAGTGCATATATTGGATATTACAGAATATGCTGTGCAGGACATTTTCCTTTTGCCCTCCAGATCCCCTTGCCACCCCCACTAATGCGTGGGGCCCCAGTGGCTCACCTTCTGGTCTGCATCTCTGAGCTCCCTTGACTCTGGTGTCAGGAGGGGTACCACCAAAGAAAGCTGCCAGCAGGACATCTACAGGGAAGGGGAAAAGCCAGCTTGGGTATATATTTCCCAAGACTTCTGTTGATTTGCTACCAGCTGGCTCCTTCCACCTGCTAAGGCCTTAGCTCCTGATGGCAGCCCCCTCCCATGCTGCTCTCCCTGGATTCCAGTAATGCTTTCTCTACCTAGCCCTTTAAACCTAGGAGTATTCACAAGTCCTGGTGTACCAAGTAATCCCTCCTTTGTCCCTCCTGCACCATCCCTGTTCATCCCTCAACCCACCCACAGCCTTACAGACAATCCCTTTACTAAGGTCTCCTCATCCACTTGTTCTAAGTGCCCCCATCTCTTCCTGCCAAGACCCTGACCAATAGGTGTCCTCACTGAGATCTGGGGCAGTATCCTATAAGCAAAAACATTAGTGTGTCTGCAGTAAACTGTAAAAATACACATACCAGGAGGGATAAATACAAACGATAAATAGCCTCCTGTCAGTTCAGGTGATTTATCACTAGATAAGCTCAGGTCTGAACAAGTTTTACAGTCATATGATTCATGAAAAAGCTTTCAGATTAGAGAGCTTTGGGGATTTGGGAATTATAGATATGGGATTATGGACCTGGTAGAGTCTGTTAACATTTTTGGCATTCTGGGAACCTCTGGGCTAGGGGTTCACAGTACAAGACTGTGACAGCTGGCTCAGCAGCAGAGTAACCAGGGACCCTGGGAAAGATTCTCCATCTGGGAATTGGGTTGATAAACTGCTGCTAGAGTGGAAAGTGTACATTCAGAGCACAGAAATAGCACTGGCATTTGGAGTAATAAAGCAATGGTAGAGGGAAAATTCGTTTCCTATGCATACTGCCCTGGATGTCACTGCAGCACCCAGCACTGAACCGAGAACAGGACACCTGGGTGTCAGCACCAACTCTGCCAACAGAATGCAGGACCCAAGCAAATGGCTGAATTGCAGACCTGTTTCTTCACACATAGATGAAATAAAACATTTATTCACTGAGTACTTACCATGTGCCTGGTTCTATTCTAGGCATCAGAACCTCAATTCATGGAATGCTCACAGCAGCTTTTTGAGATAAGTATTACTGTTAGCATTTTCATTTTACAGTTGAAGAAACTGACTGCATTAACTTGTCCAAAGTCACCCTGGCTAGGACATGGCAAAGCTGGGATTCAAACCCAAGGAGTCTGTCTGGCTCCCTGCATCCAAGCTCTTAAGCACTATATTTCTTCCTTTTTTTTTTTTTTTTAAGACTTATTTATTTGAGAGAAAGAGAGCATGCAAGAACGTGTGCATACATGAGCAGGGGAAGGAGCAGAGGGAGAGTGACAGAATTTCAAGAAGACTCCCTGCTGAGTGTGAAGCCCCACTTGGGCCTCGATCCCATGACCCTGAGATCATGACCTCAGCCGAAATCAAGAGTTGGGCCCTTGACCAGCTGAGCTACCCAGGTGTCCCTATATTTCTTTTTCATAAAAGGTTTGCTGAGGTTCAAAATACACTCCTCCTTTATACTGTAATACAATGGGTCATCGGATTTATTTTTCTTTGTGGCAGCGTTCCATAAACCTATTTAGTATTTGGGAGGATAGATATCACTAGCATATAAAAATAATGATGAAAACAGTAATAAATGAAGAGAGAATTACACATATTTTCCATGTACAACAGTAAGGTGGTTCACAATTTCTTTATACATAAGAACAATTCATTAATTTCTCTCAGAATGTGAAAGTTAACTCAGTATTTCATTCTGCCTTGTAAATCTGTCAGCTGATACAGATATAAAGCATTACAGAATACTATCATATGTGACCCTGGGTGCACAAAGACTGCACTTGCCAATTAAACCCGAGGAGGCAGAGTGGTAGACCAAAGAGGGTCAGACAGAGTTAAATTTGAATTACTAATTTGCTACTTACTGTTTGTGTTACCTTTATTTCTCTCCATTTCTATTTCCTAACTGAAGAGTGGGGAATCTCCTCTGACAGTTGATGGGAAGATAAAATGAGAGAGCACCTTTAAAACATCAGTCATAGTGCTAAGCAATCTTAGACGCTGAAGAGATGTTGGTTTCCTTCTCTCTTTTTTACTATTCCCTGTCACCTGTCCTCTACCTCAGCCCTTCTAGAAGCAACATTTGAATTCAACGCTCAAGAGTAAACAACCTGATCTTAGGAATTCCAAAGGCATTTCATAACCTTTACTGAAAGAAGAGTCAGAGTCAACTCGCATAATGACTCACCTGGAAAAGCCTCAAAAACTCTGGCCCCTGGGTGTTAGTGACACTACAGTAAGTATTATGAAGTACGGTGATATTCCAACATATTCAGTCCTACCAGGAGAGGCAAGAAAACAGAGCATTTATGCAAAACCTCAACATGGACAAAAGGAAAGTGCCTCTTGTGGCCTTGGCTGCTTATCTGGCAAAACTGCTACTAGAATAATCACTTAAGACCAGAACAGGAAAACAGCTGCAGCTGCACTGAGTCTTTGCTGCTGCTGACTGCCATTCCCTTAGCAAGAGGGCTTGAAGTTACATAGTCACTGGTCCTATCTTGCAGGAAATGAAGGCACAGTTCTCTCCTACCTAGGGGAACATGTTGATTCTGTCAAAACTCCTTACATGCATTCCAACTTCCCCAACATTCTCTAGAAAGAGTAGGTCAAATTAGGGTGAATAAATGCAAAATTTCATTTATATAAAGAGGAAATATTTTAATTAACAGGTATTTTAAAAGTATTCAGAAAGGTAACATGTAAACCCTCCGTCATTGGGTCAGCTGATAAATCTTGAATTGTTATCCTAAGATATTTCTCAAAACTTATTAGCACTAACTAAATTATACAAATTTATTATCTGAATGCTATTATTATGACACAGAAATTTTAGACTACTCTGATTTTCCTATTGCTTTCTTAGCATCTATTTTTAAAGACATATCAGGTCCTATTTTTCTTCAGTAATTATTCTGTGCTCTATGATCAATTTGGTAATTGGGATAACAGACTATGTCACCACGAGAACCTGTCAGTCAGGTTGAGACTTGTGTTATTTATATGATAGACATAACTGAGTCACTTAGGTCACTTAACTGACTTCTACAAATAAACTGAATCATTACTGACTGGAAATAAATCACTAGCAACACACCCAGGCAGAGTGAAGGAAAGAAAACCAATCAGCCACAGACATGAAGCTTTGGTCTAAAGAGACTTGCATTATGGAATACTTTCTGCAGTGCTATACTTTGCAATTATACAAGGGGGTTTATTTATTCATCCATCCCTCCATCCATCCTGAGAAGGTACAATCATCATTAGTACCTACAATGCTAAACACCAAGAATGTAAAAAGAAATACGAATTTGAAATCACAGTCTTTGCAAGAAGTAGGAGTAAGCGTTGGAGTAGGAAGTCATCAAAGAATCTCCCAGAGGAGGTAATGCTAGAGATGAGTCTTAAAAGATGAATAACAATTGGCCAGCTCAGGTGTGGGCAGTTGGGTGTGATGAGAAGGGTATTCCACAAAGAGATAAGAAACTGAAAAAAAGGTACAGAGAAAAGAAACAATGTGGCACATACAGGGAAGCACCTTTAGTTTAGCTTTGCTGGACATTAAGGTGTAAAGGAGAGAATGCTGGAGATGAAGCCAGAGACAGAGGCCAGGCACTGGGGGAGGGAGCAGGGAATCTGAATGCCATGTGAGGAGTTTAAACTTTACCAAGTTCAGATGGGAAATCCACTATAGGTTTCAAACAAGGTAGTACTGGGATCCTCTTGTGCTTTTAGATGGTCCCTCTGGGCTCTGTACAACCTGGTCTGCACTCAGCTCTTCTGACCTACATCTCCTGTGCTTCACAACCTCCTTCAGAAAAGAATGTACATGGGAGCCTGGGGAAGAAGAAAGCCTGCTGTAAATGGTCAGATGCTAAGCCCCAAACAGAATCCTAAGAAAAAGCCCAAGATGAATTTTAAATAGCTGTTAAGAAGTTTAGCTTAATGCCTCAGCAAGGAAGCTGAGAAAAGGACTCTATCAATCCTCTCAGTTACCTGGTTTATTTGTCACCCCAGGCAGTAGAGACCATCTGACTTGGAAAGTGATAAAATAAGCACATCAGGTTTCCACTGAGTAGAGGAGGGGGTGAACAGGACAGTGAAATGCTTGGGAAGCAATATGGCATGCAGGGCTACCAAGGAGGAAGATTTATTATGAGAGGTCTCTGGCTGCAAACCACAAAAACATTTCTGATTCTGAAACAGGAACAATGTTTTAGAAAGATCGTGAGACTATCACATGATGGAAGGTCAAAGCTGGAGAACAAGGTTTGGGACAGAAATGAGAACACAATTTTGCCAGAATACAGTCTTGCCAGGGTGTTTTCTATAAAATTAACCGATTTTAACTTTTCTTCCCATCCTTGCTTCATTCTTCTCAGGATACAAAATATCAGAACATTGCATCAGATTGGCTATGCTTAGGTTGCATGCTTATCTTCCATTAGACAGTCCCTGGGTGTTAAATAAAAGTCTGGCTGAAGTGGCCTTTAGCAACCCCCTTGCCTTCCTTCTGTAATGGCAAGCCAGGACCCAAGATCACACACCATGTTGGAGGACAGTCCCTAAATTGACATTTGGGTGCATTTAGGTAGCAGGAGTGGATTCTGAGACACCAACAAATAATCAGTGTCTACTACAGCAAGGTTTGCTGAAGACTCAGGGAGGCATATCTGGCCTAAAAGCACCAGCCAAGAAGCACAGTCAAGTCATGGAGGTACACGTATCCAAGAGCTGGGAAGGGAAGAGGTCTTACAGAGAGTGAAGTGAAGAAGTAATGCCCAGAGAAAGAACACACTTGCCCACCTTGCAGTTTTGCCTAGATGTGGCCCAAAATTATTTCCTGAAGTTCACAAATCACATGGACCTGTGATTTTGTGATGAGAATAGGAGGGTTCAAATTCATATTGCTCATCAGTTCTCAAATATGGCTCAGATTACATCATTCATAAGACTTACATGACCTGACCTGAGTCACCTGGGTCTGGAGATATATAACTGAAAGTATAATTTTAAAGTAAGTTTGTGAAATGCTGGTTGAAATGGTAATGGTGGAAGAAAGGCAACGTTTGAAGCAGGACAGACATATGAATAAACTCTGTTTCTTCCATTTAGTGCTACAGGACTATGAGCCTTTACTTAATCTCTGAGATCTGATTTTTCTCATCTGTAAAATGAGAATGGTAATACCTACCATACACAGTTGTTGGTCAGGATTTAGAAAGGAAAACTTAGAAAATCGCTGTGTACATAACGTTCAATACACGTATATTCCTTTTATTATTCTATGCTTTCAAGAAATTGTTATTCTACCTTCTACTTTATTAGCAGTACCTATTTGAGATTTCAGGGAAATTCAATAAATTCCAGCTACCATTATCAGTCAACCAAAGAAGATAATTCAATATACTCCAAAGACTATAAATATTTCTATGGAAAGGGTCATGACTGTGTTAACAGAGCCATGCATTGAAACTGAGCAGGTAGACTGCAGGATACTCATGTTTGTTTGTCACTTGAAACATTAGTCAGTGATGTACCTAGTTATTATTCATTATTATCCAGCTCAAAAAAGTCATAGAAAGCCCGAATGCCTTGGCACCACAGGCCAGAATACTGGCATGCCACTCAAGAGGAAGTCTTGACTCATAGCACTGGCACTCCAGATCAGTCACTTCTGGTTGGTTTCTCAGAAGGCAGCTAGCATACTTAGTATATGATTCTGGGACAAGGTAGGTTTAAACAACTACGTAATGAATAAGGAGCCTTCTTCCACTTAATCCTCAGTTTTTACACCTACAAATGTAAAATGAAACTACAGGTATGCTACCTGGCTGTGCCTTTCTCAAAAAAAGTAGGAGGACTGGAAAGTCATAAGACAGCAGTGCCAATGGGCCTCAAAACTAGAGAACAGCATGCTGTGTAACTTGTGCCCCTGGAGTTGTGCGATGCAGCCATGTCAGAATGGCCTAAAAAATAGGAGTATAAGGCTAAAAGAAACAATAGTTGTAGTAATAAAACTTGTGTTGAGGGAGAGGCCAATTCTGATCTGTGCTCTGTCACCTGATAGCCATGAGACTATATATTAATATCGATGTATATTTTTCCCTGATCCCTTTCTTTAGAGCATTACCCTGAGTGTCTTTATACAGGAGCCATCCTTAGGCCATGCGGTCTGGATTGAGCATACCCAGAGCCCCCTGCCTCAATGCTTGCCACATAACTCAGGCCTGGGTGTAGGAATGGGTTTTTACCAAAGCTGGGCCACTTTCCTGGGACCTCTGCCAGATCTTCGTAACAAGAATTTTTTTCTTTCTCTGTAAGGATAGTGCAACCCCTGCAGTTGCAAGTAGCCATCTTGCTACCCCAAAACTTGTGTGATCTATCTTGAAGCCAAGGAGAAGCAGAGATACTTGGGACCCTCCTAACAGCATCATCTGACCCTCTATTCTGAGGCATGTCTGAAGCAAATACTACCACTTCTTTCGCTGCTTAAGCTAGTATGAGTTGGGTTCTTATATGTCACAACCACAGAATAATAATAATAGCCAGCACTCACATGGCTATAAACTCTGTTTCTTCCATTTAGTACCACAGGACTATGAGCCTTTACTTAATCTCTCTGGGATCTGATTTGTGTTTTACACACTTGACTCCCTTAACCCCCGTAACAGCCGCATGAGGAGCTACTGTCAATGTTACTGTCTCTACTCTACAGATGGGAAATGGGAGCACAGAGAGTTGAATTCACTCAGGTCAAACATCCAGAAAGAGATACAGGTGGAATTCAATCCAGGTAATCGGGCATCAGGGTCCAAGAACTTAGCAACTACACCATTGTGAACCTGGGGGGGGGGGGGGGGACAAGCAATTCAACATGTCTGAGCTTTCAATGTGAGGAGCAAATACACAACATTTTATCAGAGCAGGCTCTTAGTAAATAGCAGTGATTGCAGTATTTGTGATTATTTCCCTACTTCATTCCATTTCCTTCATTCTGAGTGGTGGTTGGTGGGTGGGAATAAATGACCTTTCATTTACAAACAGCTCTGAGGATTTGCAATGAATGCTGGGTTCTAAGAATCATGACAGTCTGTTCCCTAAAAACAAGTAACAGTTCTGTTCCTTTCCATGAGAAAGAATGAACCACAGTTCAGACCCATAACTTGATTGTCTGTCCTTGTAGCCATCACATGTAGGAATAAATGGTCACTTGAGGCTTGGCTGTTTTTAAAAAATCCTCTCAAAGTGACTGAAAAGAGGCTGAAGATGATGAGCTACTTGAGAATTAGTATTAATTAACAGTGCTTCAAAGAATTCAGAATCCCTTTGTTCTGAATTCATTTCAACTGCTAATGGTGGAAAAGGGGGATATTTCCTAAATTAGATGAATTCCTGTTCTCTACAAATCACAAATCTGATCCAAATGAAATACAATTCTAAAGGTAATCTGGATAGTAGAAATTTACCTTGAGATAACTGCAGTCATTTGCAGTCTGCTTCTTTTATAATTTTTTACCCCTGCAGCTTCCCCATTCTTACTTAGAACTGTTACCCTCTGCAGAAACAGGCCAAACTAGCCACTTCCCTCTTCTTGGCTGGTTTGCTCTTCCAGGTCCCTCTGATGAAGAGCAATGTGATAGGTGCCGAGGCATTCCTGGGTATCGTCACTTGGCTATAGCTATCAAAGGGAAAAACCACCCCATTTATCTCCCTAACTATAAAACTACAGTATTGGTTTCATTTTGTATTTCCCAATATAACATTCTTCCTGTTCAGCCAGAGTACAACTGCTTTAGTATGAATTCTCCAAAGAAGAATCATAAACAGATAAAAGAAGTTCAACAGTGGCACCTGGGTGGCTCAGTCAGTTAAGGGTCAGCTCTTGGTTTTGGCTCAGGTCGGGATCTCAGGTGGTGAGACCAAGCCCCATATCAGGCTCCAAGCTCGATGTAGAGTCTGCTTGGGATTCTTTCCCCTTCCCTCTCTCTCCCCCTTTGCTCCTACCCACCTCCCTCCCCACTCCCTCCCATATGCTCACCCACTCATGCTGTCTCTCTCTCTCTTGCTCTCAAATAAATAAGTAAATATATTTAAAAAGAAGTGCAACATGGTCTCACGGCTATCAGGTGACAGAACAGAGATCAGAATTGGCCTCTCCCTCCAACACAAGTTTTATTACTATAACTAGTGTTTCATTTAGCCTTACACTTCTGTCTTCAAAGCCATTCTAACAGGGCTGCATTGCATAACTCCAGCGGCATAAGGTACACAGTATCCTATTCTCTCCTTGAGGATCACTGGCACTGCTCTCCTGTGAATTTTTGAGTCCTCCTACTTTTTAGAAGAAGTTGCAGTAAGGTAACAGTCCTGTACTTGTATTTTTACATTTGCAGATGTAGAAACTGATGAAGGTGTCATAGTTGGAAAAGAGAAAGGCTAAAGCTTTAAGTTCAGATTTTCACTTTCAAGATGGGCCCTTGAAGACATTCCAGATATACTAGTCAAGAAAATTAGGCTTTTCATGACTAGAGCTTAGCACTTGAGTTTCCTAAATTGTAAAAACTTCCCATTAATAACAAAAGCAAAGTGTGGAAGACTGAATGTGGAGATTTTTAAACCATGACAAGGCTGCAGACAGTGATATAAAAAGAAGGGCAGCACTGCTCCCACACAGAGGATACGTGGATTGGAAACTCTCAGAGCTTGGGAGACATGGCAAAGAGAAAAGAGCATTATACTCAGGAAGGGCTATCCAATCTGTCCCTTTCTAGCTTAAATCTCTGGGATATAGAGTAATATGAACAGTAGGTTTGAGTATTTGAGGATGGAGAAGCTTATGTGCCATCCCCACCTGAAACTCTGGAATGAGGCATCCTGCAAAGAACTTAAAATGACCTCCCAGAAGCTGTCACAGAAGACCTAGAGAGGACCAGTAATGTCCAATGTCCCCCAGTGAGAAATGACTGGCAAGCTCAAAGGGGAATCACTATAGTTAAGATGAAATGACTTTGTGACAGAGGGCCTCAGGGTTGATAGCCCAAGCTAGGGAGTCAAACAGTAGGTCTAGCCAGACCACAGGGGAGCCCCAGGGCCAGAAAGATCTGAGGTGTGGTCCTAATGAGCAGGGGGAAATGCTGGAGCTCCCAAGGGACACTGCCTATGCCTACAGAGTGAACAGGAGCTCCACCAGCAGTGGGGGCAATATGAAGAGCCACCCCTCCCCACCTCCTACCACCAAAGAGTAAAGCAGGTGAGAAAAGTTTGAAGGACTTCACTAGCCCCACAATGTTATAAATGTCTCCTGTGCCCAGACACAATCTCAGGATACCAAGCAGAAGATAGAAGCCCATCAAAGAAAAGAAGAATCATAATGGGAAATTGGAATTTTGATTGACTGAGCTTAAGTCATGAATTTAGTGATTTCCTAAAAAAGACTTCTTTAAATCAAGATACTAAGTGTTTTTGAAGCAGTATAATAGAGCTGAGTTCAAAGACAGATGAACAAAGGTACACCTTCTGTAAATCTGGCTTGTGACTGTATTCAAAACCCACTGCATGAAGATAAATGAGATGAAATTCTGTCTTAAGAAGTGTATAATTTAGGGGTGCATTATAAGGTGAAGCACTGAAGCTAGGAGTTTTCTGCCCTATAATTTTGCATATGATTGGTCTTGACATTTTATGAATAAATACATTTCATGCTTATAAACTGGGCCTATGAGGGCTAAGTGAGAATAAAGTCTAGGGCAAGAAGAGCTAATCTTCTACTGCAGAAATATGATGCCAATTGAGAAAAACACAGTAGAGCTGGATGAAAGCCCAATAAAGGATAATCTAACTAATCACCAAGTTGAGAAAGATGCTTGATGAAAAGAAATACTACGATGATAAACCAGTCAAAAAATGAAAATGCTGAGAGGGAACAGACTGATGTCTCTTGGTTTTTTTCTAAAATATTGCAATCATCATAAGCCATTACTCGATCCCAATCCAAAAAAATTAAAAATGGGTTGGCTAGCTCCAGGGTCTGATTCACTCTTGACAATTTTTTTTGACCTAATAAACCCTACATGACATCAGAAGTAACATGATCTTAGGTATTTGTATTTAATGTGCTATGGAGACAGGCAAGGTTCATATGGTATGTTTAATGCTCTTGCCCAGGAAACATCCCAGCAATGGAGGATCTGTTTTCAGAAGATTCCAATCAAGAAGGGACTTCCCTCCAAAAGACTTTAAAGCCAGACACTGAGAAAACCCAGATGTGATGCAGAAGAATGCTTGTTACCCAATGAAACCCCAGCCACAGCAACACTGTCCACATGGAGCACCTTCAGGAGACATTCAGAGAACTGCAGACTTGCAGTCACTCCTAGGGCAGACAAGTCTCACAACTCAGAGTGGGCTTTGGGAAAATGCATAAGAAATGGCTTGACTCTGTACCCAGGACTTTGAAGCAAGAAGCAGACATCTCAGGACACAGCAAATTTTGAGTTATGGCCGCAATTTGGGCCATGTAGCAGATGAGGTGGCTAGGCCAGCAAGGCCATTCAAACACAAAAGATAAAGCACTGTCATCAATTCGATAGCAAAGAACAGACACCTGTATAAAAACACATTCTGCTTCCTTTATAGTTACTTTTACATGTTCAAAATTGTACAGAGATCTTATTACAGAATATGGGTTTAGTCATTCTTAACAAATGCTTTTGATGTCTCCATAAAAATCTAACTTAAATATCCCCGTCCGCATGGATCCTAACTGGTTATTAAAATCAAGATTCTGGTAAAGAGTGGCAAGGACTTTTTTTTTGGTGAGTATGCTAAATGGGCTATACTTACTTATGCTTCTCCACGTAGTTTTGAACCTCTTGTGTACCTAGGCTGGAGGATGTGATTTCTTCCACATGCTCCTAAGTCAGGATCTAAAGTCCCCATACTTGTGCCAGTCGTGTGCTGCAGCTGATTTGTGCTGGCTCGTCAAAGCTAGTTATTAAATTTTTAGGAATTTTGTGAGCCAGTTGTTAGACACAGCTGTTATTAAAAATGAATTAAATAAACTTACAATTAAATAATTTATATTTAAAACAAAGGTAAGAGACACTATTTAACTACATTTTACTAATTTTTATGCCTTTGAGACTATTTACATCTGTTGTGCCTATTCACAGTAGAAATACCACCTAATGGTATGCTACTGTGAATCTCTTCCCAACTCTGCACTCTGCACTCATGCCAGTAGTCTGCACTCAAGCCATGGTGGGATATTTACGCCAAGAAAATCAGCAATTTACTACAAATGAGGGCTTGATTGTTTTGTTGATTGTCTAGAATTTTAAAAGTGAAGTAGAAATTGTTTACAATACAAATTAAACCTACAAGTATATTGTACCTGTAGCCATTACATTGTAAATAACACAAATAAACAAGGAAATATTCTTCCATTATTCAAAAACTATTTTCTGATTCAGCAAAGAAGTGAGTCATGTCATCTACAAAAGAGTGATGTCCTGACATACAACTTGATTGTTTCACTGTTGTCTTCCTGGTTAATGTAAATGCAAAGATCAACCAATATTCATGTCAGAACTACACTCATTCATCAATTGCTACTATAGCTTACCAACAGATAGAAGGGTTCAGCAAAAATAAATCAACAAAAGTATTTTATGAGAATCAATTGGCTGTAGGAAGTTTCCAATAAGGGTATAGTGTATTTATTATTATTTGTAAATAGTGTGGTATACAGCCTAAATATACGTTTTATAATAACCTTATATACGTATAGAACACATACATTTTTTTTCCCAGAGAGACAGTTGTTAAACATTTATCAGCAAACCACCACCTGTGCCCCACTCTCATATAGGGAAAGGGGGAACTGGTCCATTTTTATTTGTTAGTTTTGTTTTTACTCTTAGGACAGTTACCTCTTTTTATTGAGAAATACCTAATTTCAGATCTCTGCCTATTGGCCCTTTGTTGTTTTCTACAGTGTCAAAGCAGCTTGCCTTAAGTGCTACAAGGAAAAGGTGGCAGTAATTGCCTATTTTCTTTACAATTAAAAGTGGCTTTTAAAGATGAATATAGTTGACCCTTGAACAACATAGATTTGAACTGTGTGGTCCACTTATACGCAGATTTTTTACAGCACAGTTCTGTAAATATATTTTTTCTTCCTTACGTTTGTTTTTCCTAATAACATTTTTTTCTCTAGCTTACTTTATTGTAAGAATTCAGTATGTAACACAAATAACATACAAAAATATGTGATAATTGACTGTTTATGTTACTGGTAAGGTTTCCAGTCAACAGTAGTTGACAGTCAACCCGTTAAGTTTTGGGGGAGTCAAAAGTTATACCAGATTTTCAACTGTGGGGGGATGGCGCCCCTAACCCCTGCATTTTTCAAGCATCAATTATATGTACAGCCTGCATTATCTGTGCTAATAATCAACCTGATCCAAAACATATTAGTTGTGCCTTTGAAATTATTTTTATGAGTTTGAAAAAGATTTGTTTGTAAGAAAATGACCTTTTTTTTTTACTTTTTAAGAAACCAGTATGTACTCTGAGAACCACATTTTATTTTTTTAAACATTTTATTTATTTATTTGACAGAGAGAGACACAGCGAGAGAGAGAACACAAGCAGGGGAGTGGGAGAGGGAGAAGTAGGCTTCCCGCTGAGCAGGGAGCCGGATGCGGGGCTGGATCCCAGGACCCTGGGATCATGACCTGAGCCGAAGGCAGATGCTTAGCGACTGAGCCACCCAGGCACCCCTGAGAACCACATTTTGAACCCAGATCTGCAACCTACCAACTCTGTTATCTGCTTAAATAACTTCCCTGTACTTCAGTTTCCCCATCTGTGAATGAACATGATAATGGAATCTACTGCATAGAGTTGTTGTGATAATTAGATTAGCCAATGTGTGTAAAGTATTTAAAACCATGCCTGGCACACAACAGAAGGCTTGCCGTTATCATCACCACTGCTATTACTACTACAATTGCTGCTGCACAAAGAAGTCAACTCACTGACTTACAGATACTAAAAGTAAACTGTAAAGAGTCCTGACCTTAGATTCATGCTGGTGCAAAAAAAAAGTGACTTACCAAAGATCACACAATTTGTAGTATTAGAACCAAAACATGTCATATCTCCTGATAATCTATTCTCTTATTAAGCTATTGGCTTCTTTCTGAGCTTTTTATTTATCTTAACTAGTTAGTCAATTTCCAGGAGCTATGCAATTCTTTTATGAAAAAGAATGCTCTTATCTAAGCATACTAGGATGCTGTACAGGTATATTGTCCAATATGGTAGCCACTTGCCACATGTGGCTACTGAGCATTTGATGTATGACTAGGGTGAACTGCAAAATACTGTAAGTGTAAAACACACACAAGATTTTGAAAACTTCCCATAAAAATAAAATGTGAAATGCTCATTAATAATGGTTATGTTGGTTACAAGTTTAAATTATAATATTTTAAATATATTGGGTTAAATAGAATATATTATTCTATTTACAATTAAAAGTGGCTTTTATAATATAAATAATATATTATAATATATTATATAAAATATATAAAATTAATTTCACCTGTTTCTTTTTTACTTAACGTTGCTTCTAGAAAAGTTAAAATTGCATATCTGGCCCACATTTGTGGCTTGCATTATATTTATATTGGACAGTCCTGCTCTATACAAGAGTAATCTCTATGTCCAACTTTGAAAGCTGAAAATATTGTTCTGTTTAATAAATCAAGAAGTATTCTTTGGCTCAAAGGAACTATCATCCACCTAGTCATCCAAGGTAGAAATCTAAGAGGTATTGATGACCCTTCCCCCTCCTTCCTCCACCCCACACACAATAGTGGTTGAATCATTCTCAAATCTCTCTCCGTCTCCATCCCTTCTACCAGTGCAGTCCTCACCATTCCTTATGTGGACATTTCAACTCTACTTGGCCACCAGCCTTGGGTCCCCAAAATCCATCTCCTACATTGTTGCCAGAACAATACGTATCTGAACACAAGTCAGATCATGGCACTTTACTGAGAAAGGCCCTTCCCTCGATTTCTATTAACAAGTTTACTGGCATGACACATTCCCCTAACACTATGACTTTGACACTGCTTACTTGTCCAGCCTCATCTTAACTCCTTGCACATGCTACCTTTGAAGTGATACAAAGAAATTCTTAAATATGCACATTTTGTTAAGTATTCGGTTGTGGTGGGAGTGTGAAGAGTGGAGAAGAATGGAGAGGAAGGCCTGGGCAATGGTATGAAATGATTACTTATTATATTTATAAACTCATTAGTAAATTTTTTTAATGAAATACAAAACACAGATTCAACATCCTACATGTCCTGGCCAATGTGTTAGAAACAAGAGAAAAAAACCCGAGATGTATGGTTTTATCAGACACACGTTAATATGACTCCTCTGGTTTCCTCAAAACTGTGACCTCCTGAAATAAAATTATATATGAAAAGAGTTTGGTGCCTGGGACATGAGTGTATATTTAATCCACAGTCACTTTCTAACCCTTTACTCATATCTCGCCTCCACCAACCCTACGCCCATCATCATAAGTCTCTAGGTGGAAGCCCAGGAGATGAAATCCAAACTTGCAAAAATAATGGACAGTTTAAGCAAGAGATCACTTTGAAGGCCTTTATCAATGTCACAGACCACTGATTACCGAGGAGCTTAAATATATGTTATTGCACGGAAGAGCCTTATTTATTGAAAATAGTGAAGAGAGAAAAAGAAGAGCACAGGAGGCAGCGTGAGCAATAATTGGAAAAGAAAACACATTTCATGCCTGCTTCTTTCCTGACAAACAAATAAGAAGAAAGAAATCATGTGAATGGCCAGGTTATCTCTATTTCAAAAAGCGTATATCATAATATACGGAGATACACTGGAGAATTTCACTTAGTAGTAACATGAAACTTTCATCTTGATGAAAGGTAATTTGCTTCTAGCTAACATTCTCACTAACTATCCTGCTCAGTAACTAACTTCACTCTCCCTAGTAAATTCTAAAAATTAAAACATAGTTCTATAATAACTGACTTACATACTTATGTAAATCAATAATTATGGAAACATCATTGGCACCTTGATGAAAGTTGCCATTTTCACTGTGATAATGCTAAGATTTTTTTTCCTTCAGAGATGTAGAGTCCATTTTTTAATTTTTAATATTATAAGAACTTTTTAACAGCCATTACCCTTCTGACTTAGTATGATTTGTACTCAGACTGAGGGATTATTTGGAACACATAATTAATAATTATTTGCACTGTTACCAAAATGAAGATGCATTTACACAACTGAACTTCTCCATTATTTGACAGCTGGTCAAAAACAAACATTCTCATAGGCTTTATTATTAAGCTGCCTATATTTGTAGAATCTGCAAGTCTGAGAAATATTTAGAATCCACCTAACCCATCTTCAGACCCAATTTAGGCATACCATTCAATTCAAGAGGTTTTCCCTTTTGCTCTCAGATCTACTTCATCAGACTTTTATATAATGCTTAAACAACTTTTAAGCTTTCTGTAAGTTTAACTATCAAAGTGACACCTCTGGCTAATTACTGCACTAAGAGGCTGATTTCCTATGTCAAAATTCCCCACTTTGAGAGAGTTCTGGCACAGGGTGATACCTGCTTATAACTGGATTAAGATTACCCAAATTTTGGGAAGATTTAGCTTTTACAGCCCCCACTTGGGCAAGGCAAGATGAGATCATCATTCTTTTCTGGTTCCCACAACTCATGTTTTTTCAATATACAAGGTTAAAAGGATTTCAATCTAGGGGCACCTGGGTGGCTCAGTTGGTTAAGCGACTGCCTTCGGCTCAGGTCATGATCCTGGAGTCCCTGGATCAAGTCCCACATCGGGCTCCCTGCTCAGCAAGGAGCCTGCTTCTCCCTCTGACCCTCTCCCCTCTCATGTGCTCTCTCTCTCTCATTCTCTCTGTCTCAAATAAATAAATAAAATCTTTAAAAAAATAAAATAAAATAAAATAAAAAAAAAAATAAAAAAAAAAAAAGGATTTCAATCTAAAATTTACATTATATTTCTGTAAAATTACATAGTGGGAGCAGCAACACTAGAAGTTTTAGCTCTCTGAGGATGCTAAAACAAAGACACAGTGATGTTGCTGTGACTTTTTCCCCAGACTTGGCTGTGCTTCCAACATTCCCATCCTCACTTGCTCTCCAATCCCAATCTTTCAATCCAAGGGAAAGCAAACCATGCAACATGAGCCAAATCTGGACTGCCACCTGCTTTTGGTAAATAAAATTCTATTAGAATACAGCCACGCTCATTTGTTTACTACGGCAGCTTTCATGCTACAACAGGAGAACTGAATAACTGTGACAGAGATCATATGGTCTGCAAGCCTAAAATAATTACAATCTGGCCCTTTAGGATAATATTTCCTGACCTTTGACCTAGCAGGATCAATGAATTCTCTCTTTCATCCCTTCCTCCTATGTGGTGGATGACCAATCAAGGGAACTCTTCCACTTTTTCAAGAACACAGCAAATACATTCAAGCCACAAAATGCTCTTTGCTAGTAATACTCTCCTTTACCTTCACTTTGTTGAGTTCCAACTCATCCTTTAAAATTCAACTCTAGTGTCATTTCACTTGAGATTCTTTTCTTGACTATCCCATGAAATAAAACTCTTTTGTATCATTTTATTCTATAAACACATTTATCAGAATTTATCTCATTCTCTTTTAAGAATATCTTTTGTGCCCTCAAGTACATCAATAAGTTCATCTGGAGAGAACTGATGTCTTTACTACATTATCTTACCAAACAGACTCATGGTATCCATTTATTCAATTCTTCTGAAGAGCTGTTTTGAGCTATTCTTCTTCTAATAATACCACTTTGATGCTGAAACAGTATCATATACAACTTTGTATTTCATTTTCCCTAAATCCCCATCCAATCCATGCCTGTCACTCCCCAGGTAGCCCAAAGCACAGTGCCCAGTTCATAGTGTAAGATAAACTCCAAAAGGATTAGAAATTAAATGCAAAATATTAAACTACACAAGTACAGCTGACCCTTGAATAACATGGGTTTGAACTGCGTGGGTTCAGTTATACACAGATTTTTTTCAATATACATACTACGGTACTATAAATGTAAATATTATCTCTTCCTTTTGATTTCCTATGTAACATTTTCTTTTCTCTGGCTTACTTTATTATAAGAATACAGAATACAATCAGTGTTATTGGTAAGGATTCCAGTCAACAGTAGGCTATCAGTGGTTGAGTTTTTGGGAAGTCAAACATATGCAGATTTTCCACTATATGGAGGGTTAGCTATTACCTCTAACTCCTCTATTATTCAAGGATCAACTGTACTTGAAAAAACCATGATGAATTCCTCTATAATTTGATAATGGTAAAAACTTTCCTAACTATAACTCAAAATTCAGAAAGAATAAAACACTGATAAATTTGATTCCATAAAACCTTAAAATTTTTTTTATAGGAAAGGCAACATGAGTAAAGTAAAAGGACAAATGACAAACTGAGAAAAAATATTTGCTATTTCTACCATAGAAAAAGGGATAATGTTCTGAATATAGCTTTTAAACATAGAGAAGAAATAAGCCAACACTTTACTGAAAAATGAGCTAAAGATATTAACCTAAATAAATGCAAATAGTTAACTCCATAAGAAGATACTCAAGCTTACTCATAATAAGAGAAATGAAAATTAAACCACAGTCAGGTATTTATCACCTAATAGACTGGCAACAATAAAAACATCTGAAATCTGTTGATGAGACCTTGGGGAAACAGGCATTCATACACTGTTGATGGAAATTCAGAATGATACACTGATGGAGGAGAATTTGGCAACTTCTAGCAAAACAACATATGCATTTATCTTTTAACTCAGCAATTTGACATCTAACAACCTAATCAAAGATACACTGGCAAAAGTATGAAAAGATATATGCAGAAGGTTATTCTTTTTTTTTTTTTTAAAGATTTTATTTATTTATTTGACAGAGACAGAGCGAGAGAGGGAACACAAGCAGGGGGAGCGGGAGAGGGAGAAGCAGGCTTCCTGCCAAGCAGGGAGCCTGATGTGGGGCTCAATCCCAGGACGCTGGGACCATGACCTGAGCCGAAGGCAGATGCTTAACAATTTAGCCACCCAGGCACCCCCAGAACGTTATTCTTTACATCATTTGTAATAGCATAAGACAGGAATAACCCCAAGTGTTCATAGATAGCAGACTGGGTGAGACCACAGAAAACTATGAAGCTACAAAAAGGAAGGAGGAACATCTCTATATTAATACTATGGAGAGATCCCCACCATATATTGTTAATTGGAAACATCAAAGTACATGTGGTATGTGTCTGCTATTTTTCAGAAATAGTTGTTTTTCTTAATCCATCTCCCTATACACACATACCAACAACAGCCATGTAACTTCAGAAGAAGTACTGCTTGATGCCTCGATTCACTTTGAGTCACAAAAGCCAAAGTGAAATGTTCCCCTACCGCCCCTCATTCATTTTCCTAGTAATACTCAGAATCTTCTCAGGCAACAAGGGTCTGCAGCACTCTGCCCTTGCCTGACCTGACCTGGGGAATGTAAAGAGCTTTTCAGACCAAATGGGTTTAGTTATTTTCATAATCTCCAGTTGACCAGGCCCAAAAACAAGGTCAAGTTTTTCGTAATAAAGCCCTGTATGATAATGTAGTTATTTAATACTTACCCAAAGGAATGTATAGCTGAAATTCCATCAAAAATATTTTTATTGCTCATTATGGGAAGAATTTTACTTAACGCTTATTTTACACCTACTATGAGCTAGGCACTATTTTCATTACGTCATAAATATTAACTAATTTAACCTTATAAAAACCTATAAGGCATTCCCACAGTTTCATTAAAGAAGAAACTTAAGCAGAGAGGGATTAAATTATCTATCCAAAGTATGTAGCTAGTAAGTAAGTGGCACAGCTGGGATTTGAACCCAGGCTTGGCTATTTAACTACCATACTCTGCCTCCTCTCTATTCAACTCCTCTAGCACTTGAGTTATACACACTACAGTTCACAATATGGGCTCCCTTTTTTTCTATAGCCAAACGCCATGTTTTAAGCATATAAATCAACTTAAGCATATGGCAGTTTTTAAAATATCTTTGAACACGTTCTTATAATCCACGTAAAAAAGAGTCTTCAGAGCAAGGGTCAAAGGGAAGTTAAGAATATTAAGTACATTGAGTTAAATATACAATTCTTTCCAATGTTTCACAGATGGTTCCCTAACTGTTCATTTACTTAAAAAGGGGGGGGGGGGGCGATTTTCTGGATCTGTTACAAATTATAATGGCAAAAACTGATTAACTTAAAAAAGAGTTGCAGGTTTATCGGCTGCTTTCTTTATGATGAGCATGTGTATCATTTTATTTGCCAAAAGCTCACCTCTCAACAGAGCATACAAGCTGGCTCCTGGGAGATTGAAGAGTGCTACTCAAACACAGAATTTTGGAAGTACTTGGTGGAAACATAAGCCCATTCCCCGTACATGCCCATGTGGAACAATATGAAAGACAGTGAATATGCCATAGCAGAAATTTTGTAAAATGTAACAGGACTATAATCTATACATTTGAAGACAGATTATGTTAGAGACAAAGTTACACTACTATATAATTCATGCTTACGGTAGTCTATTTTACAGTTAACTTTGAAAAAAAATGGCCCAATTACAAAGACAGTTATCTTACACTTCTTTGTGGCTGACCACACTCCTCCTCCTATCAACTGCATTCTCTACCCCTGAAAACTAGCACTGCCTACAAATAACAATATATTGAAATTCCCTTAAACTCAAGGGATTAGTGGAGGGGGGAAAAGATGGCGGAGGAGTAGGGGACCCTATTTCAACTGGTCCCTGGAATTGAGCTGGATATCTACCAGACCTCTCTGAGCACCCACGAAACCAGCCTGAGATGTAAGAAGATCTGGATCTCTACAAACAGAATATCGCAGGCAGTTGGTTTTGAGGTACAAAGTGGAGAGCCGGGATTCTGCAGGCAGATATTGGAGGATAAACGGCAGCGGGAGGGAGCCTGGCCGTGGGGATCCGTGTGCACCGCCAGTGAGTGACAGCCTCACACCAGCGGGGCACAGACTCGTAGACTGGTAGCGCCGGGAAAGGACTTTAGGGCAGCCCCCGGGGTGGAAAGGACTGGCGGGGTCCCGCGCACGCGAACTGCAGCCCCCTGGACAGAAACCTGGAGCGACGGTCGCGCGCACGCGAACTGCAGCCTCCAAGACGGAAACCCGGTGCGCAGGGGTCGCACCGGTAAACTGCAACCCCCCGGGTGGAAACCCCGAGCAGCGGAGTCGCACGCAGGAACTGGGAGCGGCTGGCGGTTTTAGACACACAAAGGGCAGAGATGTGCCCCGACCTGGAGGCAGGACTGGGGACGCTGCGGAGGGCCGCACAGCCTAAGCCGCTACAGTTTATAGCAGCACGGACAGAAACAGAGACAGTGTGGCCTGGAAAGCTCACTGAAGAACAGACTGAGGTCTCTCTGCTCTGAGGCAGAGGGTTGGAAACGGTCTCTTCTGCTCTGACTCGCGGAAGAGACACGGAAAGCCACCAGGGAAAGGCACCAGAGAACAAAAGCCCCAAAGACTGATTCCCGCTGAGCCCATCCCCTGCCACAGGGGCGCAGGGCAACTCCGCCCAAACAGGGTTGCCTGAGTAACAGCGCGGCAGGCCCCTCCCGCAGAAGACAGGCAGGGAAAACAAAAGGCCAGCAACCCTAAGGTCCCAAGAAAACAGGTGCATCTTGCTTGGGTTCTGGTCAATAATTTGGACTCTATACATTCCCTCAAACACCCATCAACAGAATGACTAGGAGGAGGAGCCCCCAAAACAGAAAAGACTCAGAGATTATGACTTATGCTGCAGATTTACAAATGGATGCAGATATAACCAAGATGTCAGAGATGGAATTCAGGCTAGCAATTATGAAGACAATGGCTAGAATGGAGAAATCAATTCATGGCAACATAGAGTCTCTAAGGGCAGAAATAAAAGGGGAATTGGCAGAACTTAAAAATGCTATCAATGAGATCCAATCCAATCTAGATAATCTAACAGCTAGGGTAACTGAGACAGAAGAGAGAATAAGCGACCTGGAAGACAATGTAAATAGATAAAAAGGGAAAAGAGGAGGCCAGGGAAAAACGACTCAGAATCCATGAAAATAGAATCAGAGAAATAAGTGACACCATGAGGCGTTCCAATGCCAGAATAATTGGAATCCCGGAGGGAGTGGAGAGAGAGAGGACTAGAAGATGTATTTGAGCAAATAGTAGCTGAGAACTTCCCTAATCTGGGGAATGAAACAAACATTCGAGTCCTAGAGGCAGAGAGGACCCCTCCTAAGATCAAGGAAAACAGGCCAACACCCCGGCATGTAATAGTAAAACTTGCAAATCTTAGAACCAAGGAAACCATCTTAAGGGCAGTTAGGGGGAAGAGATTCCTTACGTACAGAGGGAGGAACATCAGAATAACATCAGACCTATCCACAGAGACCTGGCAAGCCAGAAAGGCCTGGCAAGACATATTCAGGGTACTAAATGAGAAGAACATGCAGCCAAGAATACTTTATCCGGCAAGGCTTTCATTTAGAATGGATGGAGAGATGCAGAGCTTCCATGACTGGCAGAAGTTGAAAGAATATGTGACCACTAAGCCGGCCCTGCAAAAAATATTAAGGGGGGGTTCTATAAAAGAAGAAAGACCCCAAGAGTGATCTACAACAGAAATTTACAGGGACAATCTATAAAAACAACGTCCCACAGGCAACATGATGACAATTAATTCATATCTTTCAATAATCACTCTCAACGTGAATGGCCTAAATGCTCCCATAAAACGGCACAGGGTTGCAGATTGGATAAAAAGACAGGACCCATCCATATGCTGTCTACAAGAGACTCATTTTGAACCTAAAGATACATCCAGACTGAAAGTGAAGGGATGGAGATCTATCTTCCATGCCAGCAGACCTCAAAAGAAAGCTGAGGTAGCAATTCTTATATCAGACAAATTAGATTTTAAACTAAAGACTGTAGTTAGAGACACAGAAGGACACTATATCATTCTTAAAGGGTCTATCCAACAAGAAGATCTAACAATTGTAAATATCTATGCCCCCAACATGGGAGCAGCCATCTACATAAGCCAACTGTTAACCAAAATAAAGAGTCATATTGATAACAATACGTTAATTGTAGGAGACCTCAATACTCCACTCTCAGCAATGGACAGATCATCTAAGCAGAAAATCAACAAGGAAACAAGAGCTTTGAATGATACATTGGACCAGATGGACCTCATAGATATTTACACAACATTCCACCCTAAAACAACAGAATACTCATTCTTCTCGAGTGCACATGGAACTTTCTCCAGAATAGACCACATACTGGGTCACAAATCAGGTCTCAACCGATACCAAAAGATTGAGATTATTCCCTGCATATTCTCAGACCACAATGCTCTAAAACTGGAACTCAATCACAAGAAAAAATTCGGCAGAAATTCAAACACTTGGAAGCTAAAGACCACTCTGCTCAAGAATGTTTGGGTCAACCAAGAAATCAAAGAAGAACTTAAACAATTCATGGAAATCAATGAGAACGAAAACACATCGGTCCAAAACCTATGGGATACTGCAAAGGCGGTCCGAAGAGGGAAATACATAGCCATCCAAGCCTCACTCAAAAAAATAGAAAAATCCTGAATTCACCAACTAACTCTACACACACCTTAAAGAACTAGAGAAAAAGCAACAAACGACGCCTAAGCCATGCATTAGAAGAGAAATAATTAAAATTAGAGCAGAAATCAATGAATTAGAAACCAGAAACACAGTAGATCAGATCAATGAAACTAGAAGTTGGTTCTTTGAAAGATTTAATAAGATTGATAAACCACTGGCCAGACTTATCCAAAAGAAAAGAGAAAGGACCCAAATTAATAAAATTATGAATGAAAGGGGAGAGATCACGACTAACACCAAGGAAATAGAAACAATTATTAGAAATTATTATCAACAACTATATGCCAACAAACTGAGCAATCTGGATGAAATGGAGGCCCTCCTGGAAACCTATAAGCTGCCAAGACTAAAACAGGAAGAAATTGACAACCTGAATAGGCCAATAACCAGTAACAAGATTGAAGCAGTGATCAAAAACCTCCCCCAAAACAAGAGTCCAGGGCCTGATGGATTCCCTGGGGAATTCTACCAAACATTCAAAGAAGAAATAATACCTATTCTACTGAAGCTGTTTCAAAAAATAGAAACAGAAGGAAAACTTCCAAACTCATTCTATGAGGCCAGCATTACCTTAATCCCCAAACCAGGCAAAGACCCCATCAAAAAGGAGAATTTCAGACCTATATCCCTGATAAATATGGATTCCAAAATCCTAGCTAATAGGATCCAACAATACATTAAAAGGATCATCCAGCAGGACCAAGTGGGATTTATCCCCAGGATGCAAGGGTGGTTCAACATTCGCAAATCAATCAATGTGATAGAACACATTAATAAGAGGAGGGAGAAGAACCATATGGTCCTCTCAATTGATGCAGAAAAAGCATTCGACAAAATACAACATCCTTTCCTGATTAAAACTCTCCAGAGCATAGGGACAGAGGGAACATTCCTCAAGCTCATAAAATCCATCTATGAAAAACCCACAGTGAATATCATCCTCAATGGGGAAAAGCTGAGAGCCTTTCCCTTAAGATGAGGAACACGTCAAGGGTGCCCACTCTCACCACTGTTGTTCAACATAGTACTAAAAGTCCTAGCAACAGCAATCAGACAACAAAAAGAAATAAAAGGTATTCAAATTGGCAAAGAAGAAGTCAAACTCTCTCTTTTCGAGGACATGATACTTTATGTGGAAAACCCAAAAGACTCCACCCCCAAATTACTAGAGCTCATACAGCAATTCAGTAATGTGGCAGGATACAAAATCAATGCACAGAAATCAGTTGCTTTCTTATACACTAACAATGCTACTGTAGAAAGAGAAATTAGAGAAACGATTCCATTTACAATAGCACCAAAAACCATAAGATACCTTGGAATAAACCTAACCAAAGAGGTAAAGGATCTATACTCTAGGAACTACAAAACACTCATGAAAGAAATTGAAGAAGACACAAAAAGATGGAAAAATATTCCATGCTCATGGATCAGAAGAATAAACATTGTTAAAATATCTATGCTACCCAGAGCAATCTATACCTTCAGTGCCATCCCGATCAAAATTCCAATGACATTTTTCAAAGTGCTGGAACAAACAATCCTAAAATTTGTATGGAATCAGAAAAGACCGCAAATCGCTAAGGAGATGTTGAAAAAGAAAAACAAAGCTGGGGGCATCACGTTGCCCGATTTCAAGCTATATTACAAAGCTGTGATCACCAAGACAGCATGGTACTGGCACAGAAACAGACATATAGACCAATGGAACAGAATAGAGAACCCAGATATGGACCCTCAACTCTATGGTCAAATAATCTTTGACAAAGCAGGAAAAAACATGCAATGGCAAAAAGACAGTCTCTTCAATAAATGGTGCTGGGAAAATTGGACAGCCACATGCAGAAGAATGAAACTCGACCATTCTCTAACACCATTCACAAAGATAAACTCAAAGTGGGTGAAAGACCTCAATGTGAGACAGGAATCCATCAAAATCCTAGAGGAGAACATAGGCAGTAACCTCTCTGACATCGCCCACAGCAACTTCTTTCGAGATACTTCTCCAAAAGCTAGTGAAACAAAGCAAAAATGAACTTTTGGGACTTCATCAAGATAAAAAGCTTCTGCACAGCAAAGGAAACAGTCAACAAAACAAAGAGGCAACCCACAGAATGGGAGAAGATATTTGCAAATGACACTACAGATAAAGGGCTGGTATCCAAAATCTATAAAGAACTTCTCAGACTCAACACCCAACAAACAAATAATCAAGTCAAAAAGTGGGCAGAAGAGATGAACAGACACTTCTCTGAAGAAGACATACAAATGGCTAACAGACACATGAAAAAATGTTCATCATCATTAGCCATCAGGGAAATCCAAATCAAAACCACATTGAGATACCACCTTACACCAGTTAGAATGGCCAAAATGGACAGGGAAAGAAACAACAAATGCTGGAGAGGTTGTGGAGAAAGGGGAACCCTCTTACACTGTTGGTGGGAATGCAAGTTGGTACAGCCACTTTGGAAAACAGTGTGGAGGTTCCTCAAAAATTTAAAAATAGAGCTACCCTATGACCCAGCAATTGCACTCCTGGGTATTTACCCCAAAGACACAGATGTAGTGAAAAGAAGGGCCATATGCACCCCAATGTTCATAGCAGCAATGTCCGCAATAGCCAAACTGTGGAAAGAGCTGAGATGCCCTTCAACAGATGAATGGATAAAGAAGATGTGGTCCATATATACAATGGAATATTACTCAGCCATCAGAAAGGATGAATACCCAACTTTTACATCAACATGGATGGGACTGGAGGAGATTATGCTAAGTGAAATAAGTCAAGCAGAGAAAGTCAATTATCATATGGTTTCACTTATCTGTGGAACATAAGGCATAACATGGAGGACATTAGGAGAAGGAAGGGAAAAATGGGCGGGGGGAATTGGAGGGAGAGATAAACCATGAGGGATTATGGACCTGAGAAACAAACAGGGTTTTAGAGGGGAGGGGGGAAGGGGGATTGGTTAGCCCGGAGATGGGTATTAAGGACGGCACGTACTGCATGGAGCACTGGGTGTTATATGAAAACAATGGATTGTGGATCACCACATCAAAAACTAATGATGTATTGTATGGTGACTAAGATAACATAATAAAATTAAAAAAAAAAAAACTCAAGGGATTAGTGATACAGGTATTCTCATGCTAGAAGGCAGTATCCAATGAGAAAATGTCTTTGTAAGTCCTATTCATTTGGACATTATAGGAACAATGGAAGAAGGAGGCAAAATTCCTTAAGCCATTAGGACAGATATAGGATATCCCCAAGCAAAGTAGAAATTCTCTTGATCTTGAGAAATAATAAAAAGGAATTTAAATTGTCTGAGGAGATCCTAGAGCAAAACGGGGAAAATTTGGGGCGCCTGGGTGGCTCAGTCGTTAAGCGTCTGCCTTCAGCTCAGGGCATGATCCCAGGGTCCTGGGATCAAGCCCTGCATCGGGCTCCCTGCTCCGCGGGAAGCCTGCTTCTCCCTCTCACACTCCCCTTGCTTGTGTTCCCTCTCTCGCTGCCTCTCTCTGTCAAATAAATAAATAAAATCTTTAAAAAAGGGGGGGGAATTTAAAATAGTGGGGGGAAAATCAGTAAGGACTATAGAGAACCAATAATTTAATCAATTCACCTGCTCTTAAGACAAAAACACAATGAAAATATATGTCAGTTCAATACTCGAGATAGGCCAGGGGAATAAAACAACAGAAAGTAGAAAAAGGAAAGACCATCACTTCAGGCATCTTTCCATTACCATTTCTGTAACAATAGCAACCATGCATGACACACTTCCCTGAATCATTCCAGTTTCAAATATTCTGTATTATTGTTCAGATACATTCATCTGTATTTATCACGTTATGATTTTTGTGTAGTCCCAGGTCCTCCTTCCTGACTAGCAGCTGGACAAAAAGTGATGCCTGCCATTTCCCTCTTATCTTCCCCCATGCCCCAATGTGTTTTGGCACTGTAACCGTACCTTCCTTCTCACAGTGACAACCAGGATTCCCAACCTGACCAACCTCAGACTTGCAGCCCTGAACCACTCTCAAGGCTATCAATCCAATCCCATCCTCCTCCTCAACTGAGAAAACTTAGTTTACTTGGATCTGCGCCCTAAACTTCCTAATATCCCCCAGCTGCTTTTTGGCCCCAAGTTCCCTTTCCATAAACCGCAACAACAAAAAAGTATATTTTAGGTACTTACCTACCCAGCTAACTTTAGTTCCTCCCTCTCTAAAAGGTTCTCTGGCAGTGCAGTGAAGATGAGAAAACAGTGAGGAGAAAATCAGTTCAATTCCTGAAATATTTACTGAGCATCTGCTCTATGTTCCATGTAAGCACTGTCCTCCACACTAGCTGAGAGGGGATGGGGCTGACACACCCCAAATGAATGACATATATCCCTTGCTCTCAAAACTCTTAGAGTTGAATGGGTTGGGGACAGGGGTGAAAAATCAACTAGAATATAGGGGTGATTCTCACATGACATGATCTAGCTTCACTTGAGGAATGAATTACAGAGGGAAAGGATGAACTAGGGAAATAATGCTTGCCTTTCTCTGTTATGAGCATCAAAGGGGAAGCAACTGCTTCTGACCAGAAGACTGGGAAAGTCTCTGGAAGAAACAGCTCTGGGATTAGATCCGGAAGGATAAGTAGGATTTCAGTAATGGACAATGAGAGAAAGTACAGGAGAATGCTCCTGGTGTCCCTGCCCATGTTCTGCACCCTAAAATCTATGTGACTACCCTCCTCACTTTCCAGTGGGCAAGTATATTAGTTTGCTAGGCCTACTGTAACAGAGTACCCACAAACTGAGTGGCTTAAACAACAGAAATTTATTTTCTCTTGGTTCTGGAGGCCAGAAGTCTTAGATCAAGGTTCCTGGCAGGGCTAGTTCCTTCTGAGGGTGGTGAGGGAGAATCTGTTCATGCCTCATGCCTAGCTTCTGGAGGTTTGCTAGCAATCTTGTCATTCCTTGGCTTATAGAATCATCACCCTGATCTCTGCCCTCATCTTCACATGGTTTGTTCCCTGTGTGCATATCATTTTTCATTTCCCCTTTTTATAAAGACACCAGTCATACTGGATGAGGGCCCACCCTAATGACCTCATTTTAACTTGATTACCTCTGTGAAGACCGTATCTCCAAATAAGGTCACATTCTGAGGCACTGAGTGTTAGTTTAACATATGAATTGGGGAGGGGGGATACAACTCAACCCATAATAGGAAAATACAAAAAATACATACCAATATGTGAATATTATATTAATTATATTATTAATTAACACTAATACATGTATATTATATTAATCAATACAATTATGAGTAATATAATTATATTAATATATTATAAATGTTATGATAATATATATCATAACATAAATCTTTACTGACCACTTACTATGAGCTAAATTATTTTCTCAATATTATTCATTTAGTTCTCACAATAGTCTATGAAAAACTTCCTATTTAAAGATAAAAAAAAAGATTCAGAGGGGTTAATAAATTGCACACAACCACACGCTTGCAGGCAGCGAAGTTGAAACTTACACCAAGGTCTATGTATTTCTATCCTTGAAACGCTAATCAACTGCACTAAATATGGTATTAATATACACACACATTTAGAAACGGACAGTTGTAAAGTAATAAAATGGATTCTTCTGTATGGTTTGTGAAAATTATTCTATATTTACATATTATGTAGACTAATAAATTAGAAAGACTGCTCGTAGCACAAAGGCATTTTCATATTCTCAGACTTTTGTTAGGTGAAATATTGGTCTTTTTCAAATTCTTCACCTCAAATCCCACAGCACCTTGAAACAAGTTTCAAGTTTCATGTTTTGAGTCTCTATTTCTGAATAGCAAGAAGGGCACATTTTATGCCTACAGATTCCAAGTCCAAAAATGACTTGTTTTGTTCCCCTGAGAAGTAAATGTGTTACGGAAGCTGGACTGGATCACCCGACGGAAGAACCAAGCAGCACTCGGAGATCTTGGAGGATGAGAGGTTTATTTAACGCAGGCGGGCTCAGAGGAGAGTGGTCTCCAAAGGTCTGAGCCTTGAGCACAAACAAAGGGGGCAATTTATACACTTCTACTTCCGCATACGTGGCACTTTTGGCACGTGGGCGAAGTGGGGCAGGGAGAACAACCCCAGGGCAAGGACTGGGACTCTCTCGTTCGCTCAGTTGGCCATCTTAGGACACACATTTTCCTTATCAAATGAACAAAGGGAACAGATAATGCATTACAGTACAAATAGGATTCAAATAAAAATACTAGAGAACCTGGCTCCTGAAGCAGTAAAAAAAGGTTTAATGCCATCTACTCTTTTTGTTTTTTTTTAAAGATTTATTTATTTTGACAGAGAGAGACACAGCGAGAGAGGGAACACAAGCAGGGGGAGTGGGAGAGGGAGAAGCAGACTTCCCGCTGAGCAGGGAGCCCGATGCGGGGCTCGATCCCAGGACCGTGAGATCATGACCTGAGCCAAAGGCAGACGCTCAACGACTGAGCCACCCAGGCGCCCCTAATGCCATCTACTCTTATTCCCATTCACAGGATACCAAGTTTAAAAGGGAGGAAAACAAGTGAGGTTATTTTCATCTTTCTGTTTCGGTAACAGGAGTTGTATTGAAAGGGAATCATAATGGTAATAATACTTCAGATTTTCATAGTGCTTTAGAATTTTCAAAGTGTTCTCACATATTTTATTTGGTGGGCAAAATAAGGACAATAACCTCCAATTTACAGATAAAAACACTGAGGCCCAGAGAGTTTAAGTGGTCTCCCAATGTGACCCAGCTAATAAAAAGTAAGAAACACACACAAAAAAATATTCCATACCTTGAGAACAGCTTTTTGTTAGCCCTTGGGAATGCTAGCCTTTGAGAATAGCATGTAGCTCTTCAATGTCAAAGCTAAAATGACTTACGAAGCTCTTCATCAAGAATCTGTTGCAAAAGATGCTCAATTGTTTTTCAGGCCAAAATGTTTATTAGTTGTTAATCAAAGTGCTCCTGATAGATCTTTGTACAATTTCATGAATGGCTACAAAGTTATCTATCATATGTAAACAATGAACTACAGAAAAATAAAACACAAGACCATATCATTCATCCAAGGTTTGAAATATAACATTAATTTATTTACTGACTCAATGAATAAGTTGAATAAATGAGCTGAATATTGAGAAACTACTATGTGCTAGACAATGGGTTATATACTAGGAATACAATAATGAGCAAAAATGAAATCATCCCATCTTTACGGACTTTACTGGCTGACATGTGTATAATGTGTGTGTATGCATTTGTGTATGGGGGAGGTGGGTCCATAACTATATAATTTTAGGATGTGAGGTGTACTACAAAAGATTATCACAGGAAGACCTCTTCCAAGCAGACAGACTGGGATAATCAGGAAAGCTCTCTTTGAGGAAGGGATATAAGTGCTGAGGTTCGAGTATGTGGATGAACTTAACAAGGACCAGTAGTGTGGTAAAGAGGAAAGAGATACCAGGCAGAGGAAACAGAGTGTGCAAAGGCCTCAAATTGGGATGTCACATAACACATTTTAGAATATAAATGAACTGTCTACAAGAGCCACCTCTATTTTCTCACCTCTGTTTCTCTCTTTAACACTTTTCATTCAGGTTTCTATCTCTACCACTCCACTCAAACTGTTCTTAAGGTCAGCAATGACCACCATATTTTAAATCCAACCGGCACTTCTCTTTCACCTCATTCATCTCTCACTGGTATTCAAACTGCTAATCATCCCCCTTGCCTCATGAAAAACTGAAAACAATCTCTTGGCTCGCCTTCTCAGTTTTCTTTGCTGGCTCTTCTTTTTTTTGACCCTTAATACTGGAGCCCTAGGGTTTGATCCTATGCCCTTTACTTTTCTGTATTTATATAGTTAAAAGATATCACCCAGTCACATGGCCTTAATCCCACTTAGGTGGTAACTCTCAAATACGTACTTCTAGATCTGATTTTCCACTGAGATTCAGATTCTTACATATAATTGCCTTCTTGACATCTCCACTTGAATACCAAATGTAGCTCTCTAAGTTAACATGGGAAAAAAACTGATTCCCATCTCCTCAAATCTCCTGATCTTCTAGCCTTCCCCAACTTAGTGAGAGCCTCATCCCTCATTCTTCTCTTTCCTTTACTTCCATATATATTTGCAAATTTTTAACTCCAAAATATATCCTATAATCATTCACTTCTCTCCACCTTTATCACTATCACCTTAATCCAACTAAGCAAGTGCAGACAAGTTTATATATTCCTTAACTAGTCTCCCTACTGCCATTCTTTCCCTCTTTAAATCCAATTCCACATGACAAACAGATGTTCCTTTTAAAATGCAATTCTGATCACTCCACTGCTCTGCTTGAACTTTCCAAGGGGTTTCAAACCTTTCTTCGAATAAAATCCAAACTCCTTAACCTAGCCTACACATCTTTCATAATCTGGTCCAAACTCACCTCTCTGTCCTCATCTTCTACACTCTTCTTCCTGTGGTAGGTGGAATGTCTCCCTCCCCAAGATATCCACACCCTAATCCCTGGGATTTGTGAATACATTACTTTATACAGCTAAGGGGGATTGAGGTTGCAGATGAAATTAAGGCTGCTAATCAACTGACCTTAAAATGCAAAGTTATCCTGGGTGCCTGGGTGGCTCAGTTGGTTAAGCAACTGCCTTCAGCTCAGGTCATGATCCTGGAGTCCCCGGATCGAGTCCCGCACCGGGCTCCCTGCTCAGCAGGGAGTCTGCTTCTCCCTCCGACCCTTCCCCCTCTCATGTGCTCTCTCTCTCTCAAATAAATAAATAAAATCTTTAAAAAAAAATAAAATGCAAAGTTATCCTGAATTCTCTAGGTGGTCCAATGTAATCAGAAGGGTTCTTAAAAGTAGAACAGGGAGGCAGAAGAGTCAAGAGAATGAGATGTGATGACAGAAACAAGGTCACCAACATGACACAATGTAAGACTCAACCCACATTGCTTTGACGGTAGAGGGTGATGGCCATGAGCCAAGCAGTGTGAGCAACCTCCAGAAGCTGGATAAGGCAAGGAAATATATGCTCCCTTAGAACTTCCAGAAAGGAATGCAGTCCTGCTGACACCTTGATTTTAGCCCAGTGAAACCCATTTAGAGTTTCCGACTTCCAGAACTGTAAACCAGTAAATTTGTGTTTTTTAAGCCACTACGATAATTTGTTGCAGCAGTAATAGAAAACTAATACGCTAGCTCACCATGAACCAGCCACACTGGTCTATTTCATAAACAAACTTGTTTCTCCCTCAGAGCTTTTATCTTTGTTGTCATCACCACTTGGAATGTTCTGTTATATATTCACATGGCTGACCTGGCTTCTTGTCATTATGAGCTCAGCTTCACAGAGAGGTCTTCCCTGACCACCACCCAGTTCAAGGTAGCTTGTCATCACTTTCTTTCTATCACATTATGTTTTATTTCTTTATAGAACTTATACCCTCTGAAATGATCTTTGATATTTATTGGTATGGTTGCTTGTAGCCTAATTCCCTACTCTAGAATATAATTCCCATGAGAATAGGATCCCTCACCTTGTTCACCGTTGTATCCTCAGTGCCTGAACAGTATCTGGCACAAATTATATGCTCAATCATAAATGTGGGCCACTGAATGAGTAAAACCTGCTATGAGTGAAGTATAAAGAATGACAGAAAGAGGGGTAGGAGAAGAGGCTGGAGAGGGAGACGTGGCAGATCACATGGTATCTTAGAGTCCTTGTTAAGAACTTTGATCTTTATAGGGAGAGATGAACCATGAGAGATTACGGACTCTGAGAAATAAACAGGGTTTTAGAAAGGAGGGGGGTGGGAGGATGGGTTAGCCCGGAGATGGGTATTAAGGACAGCACGTACTACATGGAGCACTGGGTGTTATATGAAAACAATGGATCGTGGATCACCACATCAAAAAACTAATGATGTATTGTATGGTGACTAACATAACATAATAAAATTAAATTAAATTTAAAAAATAATAAATAAATATTTAAAGAGCAAAAAAACAAAAAAAGAACTTTGATCTTTATCCTAAAAACATTGAGAAGCCACAGAAAAACTGTTGACAGGGAAGCAATGTATTCATACTTCTGATTTTGTAAGATTTAGAGATGGATTGGAAAAGGGGCAATAATATATGTGGATAAAAGGAGAATAAAGAAGAAGGATGCTGTTGGGCAATCCAGGCAAAAAATGATGGTAAACTTGGACTAGGGTAGTAGCAGTTAAAAAAAGCTAATATAATTAGAGGTATAACTTAGAACTAAAATGAATAAGACTAGGTGACAGATGGGGCGCCTGGGTGGCTCAGTTGGTTGGTTAAGCATCTGCCTTCAGCTCAGGTCATCATCTCAGGGTCCTGGGATGGAGCCCCATGTTGGGCTCCCTGCTCAGCGGGGGTGGGGTGGGGTGGTATCTGCTTCTCCCTCTTCCTCTGCCCCTCCCCCCTGCTCATGTCGCTCTCTCTCCCTCTCGCTCAAATAAATGGATAAAATCTTAAAAAAAAAAAAAGTCCAAATGACTTCCAGATTTACATTTTAAGCAAGTTAGAAGAATACGATGTCAATTTCAGAAAACTGAAGAAGGAGCAAGCTGAGTGCATACAGCAAGGGGAAAAGACTGGGAGAACAGTTTCACTTTGTTAAGTTCGAGTTGTCCTCAAGACATAAAAGTGGAGGGGCGCCTGGGTGGCTCAGTCAGTTGAGCGTCTGCCTTCGGCTCAGGTCATGGTCCCAGGGTCCTGGGATCAAGCCACACATCGAGCCCCACATTGGGCTCCCTGCTTGGCGGGGAGTCTATTTCTCCCTCTGCCCCTCCCCACTGCTCATCCTCTCTCAATTTCTCACTAGCTCTCTCAAATAAATAAATAAGATCTTTTTTAAAAAAAAAAAGACATAAAAGTGGAGACATCATACAGACAACTAAATTTTGAGCCAGGAACTCAAATTAGAAGCAGTAGTGGCAGAAAATGTTGTTCTGACAATAAAAACACAGAAAGCCATGAAATTAGGTGAAATCATCTAGGGAATCAGCATAAAGAGAAAGGGCTCAGGACACTAAAAGTTCTCGTGTACTGAGAAGCCTTTCCAATGTTCCTCACTGTACCAGAAAGCTGTCCATCATCCACCAGGAAAGATGCCTGTTTGTACTTTGAGAATGCTCAGCCCATTTATATTACCATGGATGGAATTCCCTCTTTTCCACTCCCCTCTGTGCATTTAGGTAGAGGATGGGCCCGCAAAGGAAACACTGAAAACGAACAGTTAAGGAGATTGAGGGAAACCAGAATTTCACTTTATAGAATCTATAATAATGCCCCAAATAAAAAGAACAGATAAGAAAATAATAAGAATTTGTGTGGGATAAATGACTCCTCCCTTATCAGAACATTATGAAACCAAAGCCTCTCATCCCATGCTAAATGTCTGCACTGGATAAAAATTTAGGGACATGCATCTCAAAGAAAACATCATTTTGATACAATTAGTCTTCCTATAACAATATCATCAAAAAGATGATTTGTCAGCTCGCAGCAGCCAAATTCAAGCACCCTGAGCTGTTTCACTGTGGAGGTCAGATGGCACTTCCTCAAGAGGTTCTCAAAGTGGGGACCCTAGAGTTCCCAAGACCTTTCAGGCAGGCTGCAAACCAATCCCAATATGTTATTCATAATACCAAGACGTTATTTATCTTTTTCAGTCTCATTCTCTCTGGAGTGCACAGTTAAGTTTTCCAGAGACTACATGACATGGATATCACAACAGACTGAATGTTGAAGGAGATGGAATATATTAAAGAGATTAGCAAAAATGTAAAACAATGCCATTCTTTGTTTTGTAAACAGTTATTTTTCATAAAAATGTTAACATGTAAGGGGTTCATTACTGAGTTTTAAATAAACTGAAATTTAAAACCTTCCCTGTTTTAATTTCTGACAATAAATACTAACAGACAAAACCCATGCAGAGGCTTTTTGGTCCTCAGTAAACTGTGTGAAGAAATCCTGGGACCAAAATCTGAGAAGCACTGTCCTAAAAGGTAACAAAAAGGGTTCTGAAACCTGGGACAAAGAACAGCAGGCTCCCCATTCCCTCCCTCTGGCTACCAAAGACTCACTTGTACTGGAACCTTGGGATGTCCTCCGCAGACGCCCCAGCCTCTGCCCTGGTTTCAGTCCCAGACTCCCAGCCTCGCCCAAAGCCCCCGCTCTCCCGGGCCCGGCCTGGCCCTCACACCTCCAGCCGCGGCCCAGCCGGGATCTCCGCACGAGGCCCGGGCACTGGGAGACCCTGAATGGTCCTTGGTGGGAATAGTACCCACGGACGGGAAACTCCGCAGGCATCTCACCCGGCTGGCGGTGAGGGGAACCCCATCCCGGACTGGGCCTCCTACTCACCGGGTCCTGAGTCTCAGGAATCACACGATCCGCCTGGGTGCGCGACGGCAGGGACCACGCCACGGCCCACCCTTCGCCCGTCCCCAGGGACAGTTTCCTTGGACCCCTGAAAGGAATATTCGGCCCCGCGGCGTTCGGCAGTTTCGTGTCCTCTTGGCCCTTTCCTTCTCTTCAAGCACCCAGACCGGGAAAACACGGGGCAGAGTTCTTCAAAACCCTGTCGCGAGTCAACCTGCTGAGGCAAAAACGACGACAAGGAAGCAGATACCCCAGGTGCAGGACCAGCAAAGCGTTAGCCACCTCTGAGTCTGCGCAGTAGAGATGGTGTAGGATCTCCCACAATGCCTGCGCTCCACGTGACTACAGGGCGGGCGTGGGGCATCCTCAGGCGGGGGCGGGGCGGCCTTGAAAGGGGGCGGGGTTAGCAAACTGGGTTCTAACACTGATAAGCTTTGATAGGTAAAAACCAAGAGTATACTTCTGTTTCTGTGTTTACAGGGTGGGAATATATTTTAAGAATTAAAAACAAATACTCTAAGGAGCAGAGCACGGTATGTATAAATATAAACAATAGTTTGAAAGAGAATAGAGCCAGACTATCCAGGCTAAGGAGGATTGTATACAGGGAGAACTGGTGTAGAAGAGCAGAATCAATGTTAATACTTAGTTCAGCTTCTGTCAAGCAAGTCCTGGGAATTGCTTGAGGCCAGCTGGTGCCCACTGTCTGTCAGCATCTGAATGAGCACCACCTTCTCCTGTCCTGACAAGGCACCAAGCAACGTGTGATTCAATAGGAAAGATTCCTGTCTGCACTTAGAGACTTCCCTCAGCCCCTGGACCACCAAGGGTGGAACAGTGGAATATGCCAGTGGCACTGGTGGTGTGAAACGGAAAGTCGCTACAGCCTCGATGTAGTTGGGAGTTAAAAGACCCAGCTCAAGATTTATACCCCTCTCCATTCCGAGACCCAAGCTAGAACAGTGATGAAACCCCCCTCCTTCTTAGGGAAAGGGGCTTGAATCCAGAAGGTCTTGACTGAGAGGACTTGATAGCAGGCCAAGAAAAGACACTTAAGTTCAAAGGAGCTAGTCAGAGCAGGGCTGAGCAGAAGGCTCTATGAATTTGAATTTCAAAGGCAGTGTAAAACTTCAATAACTCTCAAAGCACAAGGGGCTGTGTCTCACAAACTCTAAACAACTCTGCTATATCAGCATCTCCTGCCACTCACTAGTAGATATTTTCTGTATATATATCTGGACCTCCCATTAGAAAAGAAGGCTTTCTTCTTGCAACTTGGCTTTCCAATGTCCAGTCTAGATTGTATAACCATCATCTTTTTTTTACATAACTTTTGATGACAAAGTAGGGTAGCCTCAGCAAACCACACTAACTAAAATCAGAAGACCTATTAACAAATTAACGAATTATAGTTCTGATCCTTCTATTGTTAAGTCTAATGATTTTTGTGTAAATAGGGCTTTTGGACTGATGTATATGCATTAAAATGCAGTCAATTACTGGCTTTCCAGACTGTGTGTGTGTGTGTGTGTGTGTGTTGTGTGTGTATGTATGTATGTATCAGAGATACAGATTTAGAAGCAAGTGTCCTGATAGAAATTCCAATTTTCATGTACTGAACTTTCAGTCACTTGTAGTGCTAATCAATGCTGGGTGTCTTACATTAAACAAAATACTACCTGTTTCAAATTAAAACCTTCACAATGAAAATGCAAATCCTGGCTAGAAACTCCTGGGCCAGCTAATGAAAAGCTTGTTGTATGTAAGATCAAGATACATTACAAATACACATAATTTTAATGCACAGGAAATGTGAAGAAAATAGCATAAGAAATCTCTAAAGTACATTCTGGGATGTCATAAAAGCATTTGGAAATCATTAGAATTGCATCCTGGCAACTTCAGAAGTTTGACTACTCTAAAAAGTGTACTAATCCTTGGGGCGCCTGGGTGCCCCAGTTGGTTAAGCATCTGCCTTCGGTTCAGGGCATGATCCCAGGGGTCCTGGGATCGAGTCCCAAGTCGGGATCCCCGTTCAGCCGGGAGTTTGCTTCTCTCTCTCTCCCTTCGCTTCTCCCCCCGTTTGTGCTCTCTCCCTCCCCCTCTCTCAAATAAATAAATAAGATCTTTAAAAAAAAGTTTACTAACACTCAACAAAAATTGAGTGAAATCAGACTGTGTTACATTCAGTGCTGTTCAACTTTGTCTATGCTGGTGTGTTTGAGAATACAATAAGGGACTTACAAAGCTGTGTCACAATATGTATCTTGACACCTGGGAGGCTCTTTCACCTTAGCAGATTACAAACATTATCAGATATCATTGACAATGACACAGAAATTGTGGGATGTAGATGGATGACTGCGTTCTTAAAGCACAGAAGCCAAAAGAGCAAGCAATTTATCACTCACTGCTTTGCGGAGTCAGCACGGCATTGGGGGTTGACAGAGAGCCTTGAGGAGCCTGGGATCCAATACCAGTTTACACAAGGGAAATACAATCCCAAGCCCATGAGGTTTCTTAAAAAATGAGAACTGTCACTGGGCTCTGCCTCTTAGCTTAAACATTATCCGGGAATGATTGATGCAGAAGGAGAAAACTGTCTTAAAGCTGGCAAGAAAGGTGTGTCCCAGAAGGAAAAGCAGCATTCTTATTATGTAGAGATTGACAAAATGTGAAGATCACATCGCTTCCAGGTAGAAACTTAAGGTAAGTGGCATAATGGTTAAGTATCAGGACTCAGGAGTCAAACTGCCTGGGTTTGGATCTTGGCTTTGTCACATTCCAACTTCACAAATTGGGCAAATGAATTTCAGCCTATTTAATGGGGATGGTAATAATAACATTATGGAGAATTAAATAAGGAGATGCATATAAAGCACTTACTATGGTGCTTGGCACACGATACATGCTCAAGAGGGTTTCGGGCGTGGAGTGGCAGGACAAGGTCCCCAGGAGTGAAATTTTAGACTCAGCCCATGTACAATTATTGAACTATGCTCATCTCAGCCCCATGATGGGCCAGACATGAAAGGCACACGGTCACAACATAGACTACTGTTGTAAAGAAAGCAGAAGTGAAGGGGTCACAAATGGGAGTGTTACAGACTACGGGTGGCTTCACTCTGACACTGACTCACACACAAATCCAAGATACAGACGAGTTATTTGGACTCTGTAAGGGAAAAAATGTTGGCTTTCCATGATTTTTGCAGCCTTAACCACCCAGATTTCCAAGGGCATAGTGCACAGAACCCAGGGCAAGGTCAGAACACCTAAACTGCTCTTAGTTCCTGGCTGTCTTCTAGCTCATTTGACTTTAGGCATGTCATTGAACCACTCTACTTCCTCAACCAATAAACGAAGGGGATAGAATTTTGACTACTAGCTTAATACATTCTGTTAAGAATATAGAGATAATAATTTACAAACATTTTGAGGGGGAAACGAGTTTAAGAGATACAGAAACAGAACTGTAATTCTAAAGTTCATTATGAGATTAATAAATATTCTTTGGATTGAATTGAATCGTATAATGTCCTCAAGGTTCATCCATGTTTTAGGATTTCCTTCATTTTTAAGACTAAATAATATTCCTCCACAGAATATTAATGTAAATAATTTTCCTTCTTTTTTGGTGTTCATTATTTATAACTCCTTTTCCTCCTTCTGGAGATATTTTTAGCTTCTCCCTGTACCAATTTTTGTATCTTTAAAATGTGGTGTATTTATCACAACTAACCTGATAAATTCATTCCTTTCACATCAAATGTTCCTCTGCTTTCTTCTGGGAACATCTGGTTTAAAAAAAAAAAATGAGAAGCCTGACAGTAACTATAATAGGCTAGTGCTGTACCAACTTGACATAAGAAGCATTTCAACAAATTCGACATGATTGATGATAGAGCCTCTTAATTTAGCTGTGCAGAGAGAAACTGCAAAGATTTGGTGTGTGTGTCACTATCCTCAAGGAAAAGCCATTTTTTACAAGATCTATCATGACTGTTATTATAATTGATAACGTGGTCTAATGCTAAAGTTTAGTGTTGCTGGTTCCATAGGGAAGGAAGTTTGCCTAAACAAGAAGGCACTTATTTTATAGGCATACCTTGGAGATATTGTGGGTTCAGTTCCAGACCACTGCAATAAAGCAAGTATTACAACAAAGCAAGTCAAATGAATTTTTGGTTTCCCAGTGCATATAAAAGTTACATTTACACTATATTATAGTCTATTAAGTGTGCAATAACATTATGTCTAAAAAAACGATGTATACACTTTAATTTAAAAATACTTTATTGCTAAAAAAATAATGCTACCCATCATCTGAGCTTTCAGTAAGTCATAATCTTTTTGATGGTGGAGGGTCTTGCCTCGATGTTGATGGCTACTGACTCATCAGGGTGATGGTTGATGAAGGTTGGGTGGCTGTGGCAATTTCTCAAAAGAAGACAATGATGAGGTTTACCACATCAATCAACTCTTCCTTTCACGAATGATTTATCTGTAGCGTGAATGCCATTTGATAGCATTTTACTCAGAGTAAAATTGGAGTCAATCTTCTCAAACCCTGTTGCTGCTTCATCAACTAAGTTTATGGAATATTCTAAATTCTTTGTTGTCATTTCAACCATCTTCACAGAATCTTCATCAGTAATAGATTCCCTCTCAAGAAACCACTTTCTTTACTCATCCATAAGAAGCAACTCCTCATCCATGAAAATGTTATCATGAGATTGCCACAATTCAGTCCCAACTTCAGGCTCCACTTCTAATTCTGGTTCTCTTGCTGTTTCTGCCACATTTGCAGTGACTTCCTCCCCTGAAGTCTAGAACCCCTCAAAGTCATCCATGAAGGTTGGAATCAACTTTTTCCAAACTCCTGTTAATGTTGATATTTGACCTCTTCCCATGAATCATGCATGTTCTTTTTTTTTTTTTTAAGATTTATTTATTTATTTATTTGAAAGAGAGAGACATGAGAGAGAGAGAGAGAGAGCACATGAGAGGGGGGAGGGTCAGAGGGAGAAGCCAACTCCCTGCTGAGCAGGGAGCCCGATGCGGGACTCGATCCCAGGACTCCAGGATCATGACCTGAGCTGAAGGCAGTCGCTTAACCAACTGAGCCACCCAGGCGCCCGAATCATGCATGTTCTTAATCATCTAGAATGGTGAATCCTTTTCTGCCTAGGTGCATCAGAGCAATCAGCATCTATAGCAGCTATGGCCTTATGAAATGTATTTCTTAAATAATAAGACTCAAAAGTCAAAATGACTCCTTGATCCATGGACTACAGAATGGATATTGTGTTAAGTGGCATGAAAACAACATTAATCTTGTTGCACATCTCCATTAGAGCTCTTGGGTGACCAGGTACATTGTCAGTGAGTGGCAGGTTTCGATAGTGGCCTTAAAATATTTAGTAAACCATGTCATAAACAGATGCGCTGTCATCCAGACCTTATTGTTCCATCTACAGAGAACAGGCAGAGTAGATTTAGCATAATTCTTATGGGCCCTAGGATTTTCAGAATGGTAAATGCGCATTGGCTTCAACTTAAAGTCACCAGCTGCCTTAGCTTCTAACGAATGAGTCAGTCTATCTTTTGAAACTTTGCAGCCAGGCACTGGCTTTTCCTCTCCAGCTATGAAAGTCCTAAATGTCATTTTCTTCCAACAGAAGGCTATTTCATCTACAATGAAAATCTGTTTTCTGGTGTAGCCACCTTCAGTAATGATCCTAGCTAGATCTTCTGAGTAACTTGCTGCAGCTTCTACATCAGTACTTGCTGCTTCACCTTGCACTTTTAAGTTATATCAATGGTTTCTTTCCTTCAACCTCACGAACCACTCTCTGCTGGCTTCAGACTGTTCTCCTGCATCTTCCTCACCTCTTTCAGCCTTCACAGAATTAAAAGAGCATTAGGGCCCTGATCTGGATTAGGCTTTGGCTTAAGGGAATGTTGTGGCTGGTGTGATCTTCTAATCTAGACTACTAAAACTTTCACCATATCAGCAATAAGGCTGATTTCATGTTCTTATCATTTGTTGGTGTGTTCCCCGGAGTCACACTTCTAATTTCCTTCAAGAACTTTTCCTTTGCATTCACAACTTGGCTATTTGGTGCAAGAGGCCTAGCTTTCAGCTTCTCTTGGCTTTTGACATGCCTTCACTAAGCTTAATCATTCCTATCTTTTGATTTAAAGTGAGAGAGTGTGACTTTTCCTTTCATCTGAACACTTAGAGGCTATTGTAGGGTTATTCATTGACCTAATTTCAATATTGTTGTGTTTCAGGGAATAGGGAGGCCTGAGGAGAGGGAGAGAGAAGGGGAATGGCTGGTCGGTGGAGCAGTCAGAAAACACACATTGTCTATTGATTATGTTCACCATCTTATATGGGTGTGGTTTGTGGCACCCCAAAAACAATTACAATGGAAACATCAAAGGTCACTGATCACAGATCGCCACAACAAATATAATAATAATGAAAAACTTTGAAATATTGTGAGAATTACCAAAATGTCACACAGAGATATGGAGTAAGCAAATGCTGTTGGAAAAATGGCGCCTATAGACTTGTTCAGGGTTGCCACAAACCCTCAATTTGTAAAAAATGCAATATCTGCAAAGTGCTATAAAGTGAAGTGCAATAAATCAAGGTATGCCTCTGTATAATTTTTTGCAACTGCTTATTAAAGAAAAATTATCCTAACACAAATACATTTACAGAAAATACTTTGCCACAGAGGTTTGCTCCTGTTTTATTTCAAAGGTTTTAAGAAATCATCTTATTTCCCCCTTCACTAGTGAAAATACTTTTATGTAGCTTTCTTTCTTATTGCAGAGAGAAAGTTTAAAGCTAATCTGAACCCTTTCTAAATCATTTCTTAGAATTGTTTGGATTTTTTTTTATTCCAAATAAAGAAATGTCACTGTTTCTTTCTCAACTTTTATTTGCCTGCTGTTTGAACTGTTTTCCCAAATGCGAAATGTATCCATATACAGAGAATGAAGTAAATTTGAGATAAATATCAAGGTACTCCCAGGGAGAGGTTTAGACCATTCCTATGTCTTAACTAACCATTTCCCACTGTAATGGTCTCTCTTAGTCCCAGCCAATAATTTTCTCTGCATAATTTAGCAAATGGTGTGAATGAGGCAGAGCACAGCATCAATCATAGTCAGAAAAATTCTTCTCATGGGTGGTTTCTCCAGTGTGCTGAGGTAGGGGTGATAAGTCCTTCAGTGTGGTGTGCGTAGGACCGTTCCCCTTAGGCTCGCCCGGGTGACTGGAACCGCTCAGCCTCACACACCCTATCGGCTGCTCCTCCGTTTTGAGGTTACATCTATACAGTGGCTTCTTTTTTCAAGGATGCTTTATCTACTGTGCCGTACTGTCCCTCTGGGGAAAGCAGAATACCTCCTCTAACAGAAGGAAAAATTCAGTATTCCCCTGGGAATCTACCCATGTTAGAAATAACCACTGCACATATTACCATTCAATGCCACCAAGAAAGGTTTTCTCAGCCCACCACCCTTCTGCTCTTAGGAAAAGGAAGATGGCTTAGACAGCCACCTCTACAAGCCACCTGATGGCTTCCTTCATGAAACATGCCCAGGCTGGGGCCTGGCCTACGATGTCTGGTATAGGGAAAGATGGCTCACTTCCAAAAACCTTTTGGCAATACCTAATAATTTCCAGGTATTTTTCACCTGATCATGAATTAATACATTTTAGTGTAACATATTTTTTTTCTGATTATCAAAGTAACCCAGTCCCACTTCTTGGGAAAAAATCTGATATGTAGCTAAATCTTTACATACAACTTTATTCATCACATCATTATTTGCAATATCGAAAAACTGGAGATAATCTTACTGTCTAGTAGGGAAATGGACGGTAACATCCTGCCTTCATTAAAAATGGTGTTTTAAAAATTGAGGATAAGTAAAAAAGCTTACCATATAATGTTAAGCAAAAAAAAAAAAAAAAAGGAAAGAAAGAGCGAGCAAGCAAGCAGGATACATGACTGAACAGGCAGTATTAAGTCAAGTATCAAGTCATATATACATTCATATCTGAGTGCACAGAAAAAATGGAAATGAAATATACCCAAATGTTAATAGTTATGTTCTCCAGGTGATGGGGTGGTGATATCATCTTTACTTTTTTCCATACACTTACTTGCATTTTCCAATTTCTCTACAATGGTCATATATTGCTTTTATAGTCAGAAAAAGTGCTTTTTTAAAATGCATGTTTATTACAGAAAATTTGGGAAATTACTAAAAAGTGCTGAAAAAAAAAAAAAAAACG